>NC_134270.1:36680728-36980728 GCF_031893055.1 Leptodactylus fuscus | reverse complement strand
TAAAGGATCCAGCTGTGTGTAAAACCCTTTCCTACTACTACACGTCTATGCAGCATTTACCATTGATCATTAGTTATGCCCACAGATTATCTATTCAGGCTGAGGACACCCAGGACGCACCCAGTATAATTCAGCAGTGTTTCCCTCCCAGCTGCAGCAGCAGTGCATGAGCAATATGTCAGCAGGAGGCAACAAAACACTGGGAGACGGTCATATGACTGCTACAGTGTGTAAAAGAACAACTATATGAAATGCATTTTAGAACGTGTTTATCATGAGGAGTTGCCAACATGACAATAGAATCTGGTCCAGGAAAATCCCTCTAAGACACCTTCACATGAGACTTGCAGAAATCCATGTGTGGGCTTCCAGAATAACCCCATTCACATGAATGAAGATGCTTTTCAGTCGCAAAAATTTTTTTTTTAGAGTAAGACCGGCCACACAAGTGAAGTAGCAGCCAGCCAAACGTATGCTTGGCCTACAGCTGTCCCACTGAGCCCTGGCCAAGTGTTATCGGCAGCGAGAGCTGTTGTCAGGCACCTCTAGGAGCAGCTGATCTCCGCTAAGAATAAAACAACCCTCCACATTTAGGTCTAGTTGTTCGATTCTAAATAAAGCATACGACGAATAGGAACTAAAAGTTACCTCTTTGATGCATGGTATAAAGGAATGCATAGCTTTTGCTGGACAGACTTCCCTATAATGTCCTGTAAGATAAAGTACACACTGCACAATCTGGACTGTAAATAATAAAATTACCAAAAAAATCCCAATAAAACAAAAAACACAGTCTCACAGAGGGCTTTGCCAGGCATTGGTCAATGACGGCTTCCATCTGTCGCTTCACAAAATGAAGGGATTTTTCTGGGTAGTACGGAAACAGCAATGGACTCTCTATAGAGGAAAGAACCTTACATTAAACCTATGTAGTTACTTGTATTGGTCCTGTATCAGTTTAATATTGTTATGGGTCTAGTTTCTCTATCTCATTCATCTTGTTCTTTGCTAGATGTTACACAACCTGCATTAATATACCTTGTAATCCCTATAGGCCTTCCTTTACACTCCTGTGGGCGCCCTCTACTGGCCAGAATATTCTAAACTAGCTGGTACCCGCGACTTCGTCTGCAGTGATTGTAGAAGTGGGTATATACAGGCGCGGGTAAGGTTTTCGTACTGTGTATAAGGTATGGGATATGAAATGTATCTTGTGTTTGCTGTAATTCAGAGAATACGTGAGACTTTTGTGTTGAATGTAATCTGTTTTTGAGCTGCTATACGGTGTTGTGAGAAACTGTACATAGCGAATTTTGGACAGAGGTATTTGAAGTTAATATACCTCGATATACGACATTGTATGATTTGGTATTTTCTGCCAGTAGTGTGTTGACATTTTTTTGTTTTTAAAAGTTGCCATATTCTGACAGCAGTCACTTTTTTATTTGTCTGTGTCGGGGGATGTGTTTTTTTGCGGGGCCAGGTGTAGTTTGTAGTTGTTGCATTTTCGGGAAATGCTATTGGTTTGATCACTTTTGATTGATATTTGTATGATAATGAAAATAGTGAAAAAACAGTGGTTTTGGACTTTTCAGTATGTTTGCCGCTATGGCGTTAAGCGTCCAGGCAAAATATTTGTCTAGCTTTGTAGAGCGGGTGATTCGGACACAGGGATACCTAACATGTATGTGTTTCACAGTATTTAACTACTTTTATATGTGTTCTAGGGAAATGGGGGTGATTTGAATTTGTAATACTTTTTTTTTTTTTGTTTGTTTTTGCATTTATTAGACCGCCTAGGGGTACTGACATGGGTTGGCGGTGTTGCGGATTGTCAGAGCGGTGGGGTCGGCAAACATGGCTTCTGCAGAGCGTTAAAGAGGTAGCCTCCTGGAGTATCGTTAAGGTGAGGGGCAAAGTGGTAAAGTATATGTATATGTGATTGTGTGGGGTTAGGGGCGAGGCTGTAGAGGGCAACATGAATTTTGGGGCTTGCTATGGTCCAAAGTGTGTGAGATTGCAGAGATGGTGGTGTGAGTTTGGGTTTTGTGGGGGTCCTGGCACAAACATATGTGCGCTATTGTGATGAAAAGTAGCCTATTGCGCAATCGGGTGTAGTGACTATGTTTGTGGAAATTTTCAGCCAAATCGGTCGAGCAGGTTTTGCGTGATTGAGGAACAAACATCCAAACATCCAAACCCACAAACTTTCACATTTACTGCATCCACCTCTACCGAGATTTATATTGCCATAATCTGAAAGCCAGTGTGTGTTGGACAGTCTGGCTTCACGCATTAACTTTATTAGGTGTCCTTATGTTTGCACAGAAGTAAATGAGGTTTGAACTGTCTGTATGAAATTAGAAAGGCTGGAGCTTTAGTGAGGGTCTGACTACTTTCCTGTCCGCATGATCCCTGCGAAGATCTGGCGGCAAGCACTCGGACCCCATTATAGACTATGGGGTCCATGTGCTTTCATTGGCACACCGCTTGCAGTTGCGTTCGGTATTCCGTTTGGGCGGGAGGGGGGGGTCCCCATGTGATGTGGACTCCCCCAGACGGAATACCAACGCAGATGTGAATGAGGCCTTAGCCACTGCTACACTTCTCTGGTGGTGGCTTTTCTGTTTGACAACAAAACAGTCAGACATGGTTAACTTCAGAAGCACAATCCTTATATCCCCTTCTATTTGCCATAAGGGGAGGGTCAGAAGGCACATACATATTAGATCGTTGGATATTGGACATGGATTCATCTAATATGTAGTTCTTGTTAGTAAGTAATACAGACCTTTCAGAGGTGTACTGTTCTGGAGGAAGTTAAACCACTGGTTCCCTTCTGTTCTGGGGGGTGACATCAAGTTTTCATCTTCATCTTTCAAATACTACAAGACATTTCAGGGAGAAAGGTTTTACCTTTACACATTGGTATTTCAGAAGAAGTCTCTGGCCACTACAATAAAAGGCTCTGCCCTGAGCCCTGTTTTGTAGATATCAGGATCCATGCACAGGTCCACAAGTACTGCACTGGAATTGCTGTGGATATACATAAATCCTCAGCAGAATAAAGTATCAGACGAGTGGTTCAGATTTTACAATTTTCATCCACATACTGGACAGAAATTTTTAAGAATGTTAAAATCTGGAAGATATAAAATTCTCTTAAGGATTTTACCCCTTCCAATATAACAGGAGTGAAATCTGCAGCACAATCCAAAACTTACAAGTGCAAATTTTTGGCTGTGGATTTGTGGGATCCTACCATTACAGTCCATTGGAAAGTTGCTAATGGATTTCAAAGTTCTCCAAGTGAGTAAACAGTCTTAGGTTTTACCTGACCAACACGTTCTACGTTGAAGTATTTGCCTTTCTGGTTATACAGTTCGGGCGCCTACAATAGAAGGTAAAGCATGACTACAAGAGAGAACACTTCATGTATGTTGTATAGCGGCCATGTAAAGCTCATGAAGGCTTACCTCATTGAAATGTTCTGTTATAAAATCTGCCACAAAAGTGATTTCGTTCTGCGTCATCTACACACAAAGCAAGTAACTGAATAAGAAATGTGCTCACTCCTTATGCCAGGCACTTGGTTTTTTAGAGATATTTGGGTTTAGTTATACATAACATACAATATATTACCTTATTCAATTCTGGCGGTACATGATCTTCTGACATCCGCAACATAGCTACAGAAACAAGTCAATGTATTTTATACACATCATAAACTGGCCTTACACTGGATCAGGTTATAAGTGTAACATGTCTACGTAAAGATCTGGGTTATCAATGTCAGATTGGTGGGGGTTAAATCTTAGCATCCTGTCAGCTACTTGAGGGGTTGTGGGGCTCACAGGATGGCTACAAGCTTTTTATAGTTTACACTACCCCCTCCTGTCACATAGTTACTGATAAACTATTCTTATTCATCAATATCAGATCGCTAAGGTCTGACACGCAGCACCCCTGTCGATCAGCTGTTTGAAGAGTACACCATGCTTAGTAAAAGGAGCATTGTGACCCCTTCACTATTTACCAAAGTAGCACTATACTTTATATTATGGCTGTGTTTGTTATTGCAGATCAGCTCTATTCAT
Source organism: Leptodactylus fuscus (assembly GCF_031893055.1). Classification (NCBI taxonomy): domain Eukaryota; kingdom Metazoa; phylum Chordata; class Amphibia; order Anura; family Leptodactylidae; genus Leptodactylus; species Leptodactylus fuscus. Next base: position 36,976,631 of record NC_134270.1, on the reverse strand, counting down.
TTGAATGGAACGGAGCAGCAAACAGGCCACATGAGCCATGAAGGTGATATCACATGTATATAAAATGGAAGCAGAACTCTCCCGAGCACTGCAGCTGTTTAATGATCAGAGGGGTGGCAACTGTCAGACCCCTGATATTGATGATTTATAGTAAGGCTAGGATACTAAATTGTACATCATAAAAAACCTCCATGAGTCTGATATTGAGGGCCTATGCTCAGGTCAGGCCATCAATGTTGTGATCCCAGAAAACCCCATTCTGCTGCTGATTTTGTTTTTAATGGGTGACAGAGATCGGAGCAGGATACTGAAAAAATAGGCACTGTGTTCAATCCTGTAAAACATTCTGCGACTGACCATGGCTAGAGACATCCCACTCATCTGGGCCTAATCTATGGCAGAACGCCAATGCTCTAGTTTGGTATTCCACTGTGGAGTGCCGAAAATGAAGAAGAATCTGAAGCGGATGTCCGGCCTCAAAATCCTCTTCATCATCGGCTGTGTGAACTTCCCCATAAAGTTTTCTGCCACTACGTCATACCCGTATCCTCTGCAGAAGCACGGACTATCCTTCTTACCTACATACAGCCATCGAAAGAACGCCTTGAAGTTTTTCATACCGCTGTCTATTACTCTGAAAGAAAGCAGGAAATCTCTATCAGTATAGGCCAATGGTAGTCATGTTAGTAATGCTTATTCTTTTTGCATCTAAACTACAGCCACAAATCATATTATCTCCAGTCCTCGCGAATATATAGCTACTAATGTTGAGCGAGTAGTATTTGATCGAATACCTCGTCGCCATAGGAATGTGTGTAAGCGGCCGAACACCAAGGGGTTAAACGCATCAAATATTCAATGCGCTTAACCCCTTGACCGCTCACACGCATTCCTATGGCAGCGAGGTATTCAATCAAATACTATACGTTCAACACTAATAGCTACTTATATTCAGTAAGTGGTACAAACTATAGTTACACAGGCCATGGGTTGACTTATTCACTGTGATAGATACAACTCCTATAATAAATCATCCATACAAACGATCACGGTTCTTACTGTAGAAGTTCATTTGCTTTAAGACTGAAGGAACCGACAGACATTATTGCATCTGAAACAGAAAAGAATCAGAAAATTATTTGAAGTGGACACGTAAAGCATTACAAATGAGTTATACCTCCTAATCCAGGGGTCAGCAACCTTCGGCACTTCAGCTGCTGTGAAACTACAACTCCCAGCATGCTCCATTCACTTCCATGGGAGGTCCAAGAACAGCAGAGCAAGTATGCATGCTGGGAGTTGTAGTTTTACAACAGCTGGAGTGCTGAAGATTGCCTACCCCTGTCCTAAACCTAAATCATCATCCTAAAATTCTTTTAACCTTAACTACTGCCCTCCATACAGACACAGATTTTGGCTGATACAGATGTAACACTCAATCTGTCACCAAAAAAGGCTTCCATTGACTTCAATGGGAGCCGCTTGCTTCTGTTTTCCACTAGCTAGTAGTGGAAAAAAGAAGTGACATTCCCTTTCTCGCAGCAGATTCTGCGGCTGCATCAGCAGCGGTGTCCTCGGCTCGAAACACGCTCCAGTATAGGCCCATTGATTCGGGCCTACACAGGAGCGGGATACCGCGACGGAATGTCGATGCTGCATCGGCTTTCTGTTGTGCGAGCGCGCGGATTGTCCACATGGTGGAAAGGTTTCCGCGAGCTTTTCCTCCATGTGAACATACCCTTATATTACCACTAAAGTTTCAATATTTGTCCACTTGCCCGGGACCATGTATGTGAATCTGAATCACTCACCGTACCTTCAATTGCTTTGTCATCCAGGCCCAGCGGTTCATATTTCTGCTTCCACAAGGCCATGCCTTTAAGCTCACTTAAGTGGTAGAGCAAAGCTTCTGAACCACTGCAAGAACAGAGGACAAGGTTTATGTAATCACATGCATCTTTACAGCATTGATCTAAAGTCTATGGCTGGCTTAAGTTTTACAACCCGTGATAACTACATAAGAATATATTGTACCTTTGCAGATGACTGATGACTAACTTCTGAATAGTGGAGTAAGAAGACTCAACTGCTTGTCCAAGCTTCTTTAAGCCCTGATAACAATAAAAACGTATTAGATAACGCTGTATGTTAACCCTTTACAAAGCTGAATGGAAGGAAATAAATGAATGAAAACCCACTTTGACAGTCAGCTGATTCATCAGTAATTCCTGGAGCTCAGGACTGAAGGACAAGAATAAAATAGAGAAGTATAGTTAGAAGACTGGATAATCCAAGATCAGACAGCCAAGGAGTGAATGGCATTGCTTCCGTCACCGTACAGCCCTAGCCTAATGAAACCGATCCGGATAGCGGTCTTATGGCGCTTACTCACAACTTCTGGCAACGTGCAATGTGAATTTTTTTCCTGCCTGTTCCGCTGCACTGGATGTGTACATCAGCTCGGAATGCAAATGAAGTTTATTCTTGAACCTGTAGTTCTGATTGAACAAGTGGTATTTGCATGCAAGTTGCTATATGGTGCCTCTGTATAGTACCATATACAATCCTTTTAGGGTTTGTCACTTCTGTATTATGGCATCACATGTATTTTTTTGTTCTGCTGTAATAGTCATACAGAATGTGACAGAAATAATCTGTATATGTCTTTGTATGTAACACAGGAGGCATCAGGACATACAGTGTGTGTGGGGGGGGGTGCCATATTACTGGTTTGTGCAACTACAAAGTGAATATTATTTAGATGATTAGACCCCTAAAACTAGTGTAAGACGCCCTTCTTCCTTCATCACTGGGCTCAGAATCAAGTTACCTGGATTTACCCCAAAGCAGAAGATCCATAAATTCATCCTGAACAGAGCTTGTTGTGTTTTTTTCCTGGAAGCATAAAAATATAATACACAAAGTGCTACAATTTGTCTCGGATTTTAATTTCCATCAAATATTTTAACACAATTCTACAGCAAATCATAACAAAAGAATAAAATAGATATGATGGGGTGGGGGTGGAAATCAAGATCATTAATCCCTATGCCACTGGCGAGGGGGGGAATAGCTCAATCTATGTGGCGGCACAGGCCAGGTGATAAATCAGGCGCATCCCATGTAGATGGGCTGTGCGTCTACAATGACAACTATGGCAGCTTGTAATTGGTGCTGACAGTACCAAAAAACTGGTATAATTATGATGACCCTAACGGGGCCGATGACCTTACCCATTTTTCGGAAAGTGACTAAGGTTATATACAAACAAGATTTGTTGCAAATTCCATTTAAAACGTTGCACACCTGAGACTTACAACTTTTTATGCCTCCAATGTGCCATAGGGGTTTGATGAATATAAGGGTACATAATATATATACGTACCTGTACAAACTTTGTTAGTTTAGAATCCATTTGCATTAAAATTTCTTCCCAAGCTTCACACATACAAGTCAGAGATAACTTTATATACTGCACACAATAAAACAAAAACATGTATAAAAGACAGGAAAGTGAAAAAAAAACATCCTTAGTACAGAAAGAGCACCCGTGTCAGTCCGGTACCTTACAAAGTAAGCTTTCTAAGGCCATGTTTGCATGGCAGAATATGGCGCTGATTTTCCACCTTCAATCTGCCACCTGTTTTCAATGGGAAGCAGAGATTGAAGCAGGACGGTGAAAAAATAAGCTCTATCTTGCTGTGGATTCCATTGAGCTGATCAATAGAAGCCGGGGGGCCAGCAAATGAAGAGGAATCTAAGGCAGAATGAGCCCTAAACACCATTACTGTTGTAGTACTTGTCTGGTTTGTGCGCTAGAGCTCATAATCCCCTATACTATCGAGTTGTACAGAACTGTAATATTGTTCAATCTTGGTCAAAATTTCCCGGTAGTCACTAGTCCTCCATTATATAAGGTGCAATGGGATGACACTCAAGCAATCTCTCATGGAAAGAACGTTGTCTGTGAAATATCATTCTTTGCCCAGTGTCAATGAAGAGGTATGACCATCTTCTATCTAATGTGTACAGAGCACCAATGGCCAAGCAGCTACTTAGAAAAACCAACCTGAAGAAGAGTTGAAATGTGAGTGAACTTTCTCGCCATTCGGGTGACCTCTGGTAAATATTCAGACAGTAAACTGGTATCCAGCTAGGAAAGAAACCAAATGTTTAAGTAAACCAAGAATAAGTATAAAGGGCAAAGTGCACATGGTCCGTCCGGTCCAGAATCTGCTCACTCACCTGGAAGTAGGTAATCTCAGGAGTCGTGCTTGTGGTGAGCTCGGTAACAACAGAAAGGGATTTTAAATCACTGGATAAGCACAAGCCAAGACATGAGCCGAACACCTTAAAGGAAAAGTGTGATAAATATAATAAGCACATAGATGTTATATGACTACCTACATGATGTAAGGCCGGAGAAGATGGTGCCATATCATACATGCACTGAGAAAACCGGATGCTGTGCTCAGATCTACTCTCACAAAGACAGTGCTCAGTACAAATCCTACCAAAACCTATAATAACATAGTTATTACATATAGTATAAAAGAGGCAGATCCTGTAAGATAAGAAGAGCTTCACTTCTCAGGAAAGACGTGTTCTGGGCAGCACTCTAGCAAAGGATGTAAGATGGCTACAGGTACAAGGTGGAAACCTTCACAGTATACATTGTTGCAGAAACCCATTCACAAATTGGACGTGACCTTTGTGATGAAATATTAGCCATGGATGCCATATTGTGGATCTATGTATTACACATCCATAATAGACAAAATCCATGAGAGCTTAGTATTCTACAGCACAGTTTGTGAGACGCACTGTGAACACTTGGTGCCGTGTAGTGCTAAACATTGTGAAAGTGCTTTATAAACAATGGGAAGTGAATACAGAAATGAGAATACGATGTAATAAGACTAATGGTGCTCTTTGGCAATAATAAAAAAATCAGGTTTGTGAATGGGCATGTAGTAAAAGACAGCAAATGGAAATCAAGCAAAGAAAGAACAGGAATGAGGATATGTTGCTCAACTACCGTGTATTATAATAACCTATGTAAATTACATTACCTCTGTAATTGCCGCAATCTTGTACATCCCATATGCATAGATTTCAATCTCCCCTGAGACTCCTCCAAGAACCAAAGCATTAAGTCTTATGAAACATACAAAAAATATATTACATTTTACAATAAATAGACCTCTAAGATACATAAGCAGTGACATCTCATCTATAAGTACAGCAGACCATAGATATCATAGATATGATAAGTAATGGACACAATCTGTAGGAAACGGTTAGTGATTTGGGCTAATGGAGAGACTACCAAGGATTGCTAACTGATCCATAGGTCACTACAGATATGTACAAATAGTGGTCGGACGTCACAGTGGAGTTAAATATACTGTGCCAATGGCATATGGTATAGCCCAGGGGTAGGGAACGTACGGCTCTCCAGCTGTTGCAAAACTACAACTCCCAGCATGCATACTTGCTCTGCTGTTCTTTGAACTCCCATGGAAGTGAATGGAGCATGCTGGGAGTTGTAGTTTCACAGCAGCTGGAGAGCCGAAGGTTCCCTATCCCTGGTATAGACTAAAAGAGTCTGCATTTTCTTCAAATAAACTTCAGTTATCCTTGCGTGTCTCCCTTGAGCTGTGAGCGCCGTCATCACTGCCTTTCCCTCTACAATATCCTCTTTAATGGGAGTCTGTCTCCAGCATATAAACATATTAGCCCAGTCTGATCCCAGCATATCAACCCAGCCCTGCAGATAGATAGGTTAGGGTCTCCTGAATCAAATACTGCTTTTCCCTTGAGAATCTATCAACGAGTAAATGAACTCTTTGGAGAAATGAGGGTTAGATTGCTCCAAAGAGTTCATTCACATATTGAGAAAAAAGGTGATATCTTGACAACGGAGGCAGCAATTCACAGGGGGGAACCACTGTCTGATATAGGTGATCCTAACCTATCTATCTGTGGCCGGTTGTTATGTTGGGTTCTGGTGAGAGACTTTAAGTTACAGTCAAGTTCCTTTGTAGCTGCTTAAGACACATGGAGAGCACAGAGAGGAAGATTTATGGAAATTCTCATCACTTTCACTTACCGAACATCTCCCAAGAGCTTTATTTCATCAGATTTCTCTTCACTGTGATGACAAAAAATTTGGGCAATGGTTAGTTCCACTTTTCACACTACATACTGTATAATGTGGCGTCAAGTGATATTCATTGAAGGTGATTTACCAGTGACTCTGCTTGATGGCATAAAAGGATCATGATTATCAGAAACAGAGATTCTTAACTACCAGTAAGTTGTGTAAGGTAAGCGATCTGTTGAATATTTATTGAAAACCAGCTTATATTTATTTAAGAAAAAAAGATATATATATTTATATGAGCTAATATTGTTTTTTTATTTTTCTGTTTTTCAGTCATTTTAAAGACCAATGTTATTTTGCCTTACCTGAATATTTTGGCTGTGGCACTGTAACTGTATGGAAAAAAACAGGGACAGATAAATAACTGAGTGAAGCTATTTAGAGTATACATAACATTTACAGGATTAAAGGGATTCTACCACTAAAACAACATTTTTTTCTATTTACCACGTCGGAATAGTCTTAAGAAAGGCTTTTCATCTCCTACCTTTATCAGTCGCCTCCGGCCCACCGTTCCGTAGTGTTGGAATAATGCATATTTGTTTATATGAAAGGCAACAACTACTACTGCTGTATTATATGATGAGACATTCTGTCTGTGTTCATACTGTTAAGTTGTTAACAAAGTTCTGCTGAAAAAAAACCCCACTCACAGATAGGATGTTCTTTCCCTTCTTCCTGTGTCTCTTTCTCTCTCTCTCTCCCCCTCCCTATGTCATGGCTGCACGCCAGCTGCTGCAGTCTTTCCACAGAACTAGATGCTATAACAAGTTGTAAGCTGTTTGTTGTTGTGCTAAATAAACGCACATTGTTTGCTACTCAAGTGAGACTAGGTGCTGGTTAATCCACTGTTGACACGTAGAAATACCGTTTTTTACCGGTATGTAAATGAGTTCTCTCGCAGCAATGGGGGCGGGCCCCAGCGCTCAAACAGCAATGGGGGCTTCCCCACTGCTGCCACAGAACTCTATCCAGAGACACCTCCATCTTCAACAGCAACAGCGTCTTCTTCAGGCTGGGGTCACACTCCGCTCAGTACACAATACGCTCCTGCAGTTCTACGAAGAACTACAGAAGCGTACTGCGCATGCGTGCAAGAGCGGAGTGTGACCCCAGCCGGAAGAAGATGCGGTTGCTGTTGAAGATGGAGGCGTCACTGGAGAGAGTTCTCTGGCAGCAGTGGGTACGCCCCCATTACTGCGAGAGAACTCATTTGCATACCGGTAAAAAAAACGGTATTTCTACGGAACGGCGGGCCGGAGGCGACTGAGCAAGGTAGGAGACGAATAGCCTTTCTTAAGGCTATTCCGACGTGGTAAATAGAAAAAATTTTGTTTTAGTGGTAGAATCCCTTTAAGTTTCTTGTGTTTTAGGCTATAAAGTGCTAGGAGAAAAACCGCGGTGGAAATGCATTGTGGTTTTATATAGATAGATAGATTAGATCAGATACATAGCCGGGAAGATACCGTAGGAGACACCGAAAATTTAAAATTATATAATCAAAAATTAGTTTAACATAAAAAAAACTTGGTGTAAAAAATGATCCCTTTTTGGAGATGCATCCACTTTAAGTTATCACATTCTTTACTTATTCTAGAAAAGAACAACAGTACAGCACCGTACAACATACTCACTTTTTAGGCAATGCAGGCAACCTTGGAAGAATACTGGACTCATCTTCTGAATTATAAAATGACTTCAAGACACTAAGATAAAATACATAAAACTTCTGAAATTGAGACAAGAGCTTTTCAGAATAATTTGTGTGGTTTCTACTTTACTATAACAATTCAAGATACTACAGAGAATGTAACTGGGAGCCGTTGGGCAATAGTCCCCATTGGTCTTGTTGAGGTGCCATACACGCAGGCATCACTACACAGGTTATAGCTCTAGAGGGCACGTGTAGCACATCTTCTCTGTCAGACAAATCAACATGACCAGTGACACCAAATGAAAAAAAAATCCCCCAAATGGATATTTTTTTTTTTCCATCAGACTTATTTTTTTAATGTAATAGCCTATAACCCAGGATTAAATTGACAGCCAAATCCCTTAAAGGGAACCTGTCAGTGCAATTTAGCTACCCAAACCAGGCTCAGTACCTGCCAGGGCATCCCACTGCTTCTCCCTTAGGTTTCAACGATGCAACCTCAACTCTTCTTCTTCCTGTAAAATTAGGCTATAAAGTCAAAGGGGTGGAGATTTAGTCCTTCTGACATGAAGACAACAGCCTGCGTACATGCTTGGCACATGCACTGGGAGGCAGTGACCAGCTCTTCAGGTACCAGAAGACAACAGGAACCTATTAAGGGCTGTGCTGAGCCAAAACTGGGGACATATTCTCAGCTTTGGTGCGTCTGCCCTGGAGCTTGAGGTGCCCTGCACAAGCACAGGATTATACAAGCTGTAGTCAGAGAGGCTGGCAAATACTGAGCTCCGTTTGGGTAGTTAAATTGTGCTGACAGAGTCCCTTTAAGTTGCATAAGACTAGAAAGATAATGTGTGTTTTTGTCACCTTGAAATGGTACCATTTGCATATATGGGATATGAACTTGACCCTATTCTCTTGTTATGCTGCAATAACAGACACAGTCCATGGTAGAGAGAATTTGGCATAAGAGCTGACATCTTGAGCTTCTCATTATCTGTTCCTTAGGTGACACTTAAGTGGACCCACCTATTCTCCTCTGTGACTTCCATCCACTGCATGCAGGACACCGGCGTTTCCACTGAGAAGGAATGAAGGCTTTCGGGCTTTTCCACATCACAAAGCACAATCTTCCTGGTGTCAGCCAGACCAAATGCTAAAACTACGGTTACATACAAATCAATAAAAAAGGAACAATACAATCAATCAATAAAAACAATTGATAATACAGATTTATCATAGGCAGAACACAAAGAAGATACGCTTACTTTTGCCATCAGGTCTCCATGCTAAGCATGTCACCTCCTTTCCTGTATTCTCATTAGGGGGTAAAATCCACACCCTCTGAATGTTTGCCAGTCTATGGAGTAACACCTGACAAGACGACATAACATCAGCAGGATATATATGGAAATGTATCAGACATCAGAAACACTCAGACTATTTATATATGGGAAAATGTTATCTCATATAGAACATGTGAACATACACAGGATAAGTAACACATATATGACCATTGCAGGGTCCTCCCACTGGGTCCCGCACTGATCGTAAAAATTGGAGTCCATGGTCCTTCATCTGAAAGGACTGGTGGTTGCCCATGCACGTTACTCCTCCTTATAGTAGAAGGAGTGAAGTGCTGAACTTTAGCTATCTACACTCAGCGGCCAATTTATTAGGTACACCTGTCCAACTGCTCGTTAACACTTAATTTCTAATCAGCCAATCACATGGCGGCAACTCAGTGCATTTAGGCATGTAGACATGGTCAAGACAATCTCCTACAGTTCAAACCGAGCATCAGTATGGGGAAGAAAGGTGATTTGAGTGCCTTTGAACGTGGCATGGTTGTTGGTGACAGAAGGGCTGGTCTGAGTATTTCAGAAACTGCTGATCTACTGGGATTTTCACGCACAACCATCTCTAGGGTTTACAGAGAATGGTCCGAAAAAGAAAAAACATCCAGTGAGCGGCAGTTCTGTGGGCGGAAATGCGTTGTTGATGCCAGAGGTCAGAGGAGAATGGCCAGACTGGTTCGAGCTGATAGAAAGGCAACAGTGACTCAAATAGCCACCCGTTACAACCAAGGTAGCCAGAAGAGCATCTCTGAACGCACAGTACGTCGAACTTTGAGGCAGATGGGCTACAGCAGCAGAAGACCACACCGGGTGCCACTCCTTTCAGCTAAGAACAGGAAACTGAGGCTACAATTTGCACAAGCTCATCGAAATTGGACAATTGAAGATTGGAAAAACGTTGCCTGGTCTGATGAGTCTCGATTTCTGCTGCGACATTCGGATGGTAGGGTCAGAATTTGGCGTCAACAACATGAAAGCATGGATCCATCCTGCCTTGTATCAACGGTTCAGGCTGGTGGTGGTGGTGTCATGGTGTGGGGAATATTTTCTTGGCACTCTTTGGGCCCCTTGGTACCAATTGAGCATTGTTGCAACGCCAAAGCCTACCTGAGTATTGTTGCTGACCATGTCCATCCCTTTATGACCACAATGTACCCAACATCTGATGGCTACTTTCAGCAGAATAATGCGCCATGTCATAAAGCTGGAATCATCTCAGACTGGTTTCTTGAACATGACAATGAGTTCATTGTACTCCAATGGCCTCCACAGTCACCAGATCTCAATCCAATAGAGCATCTTTGGGATGTGGTGGAACGGGAGATTCGCATCATGGATGTGCAGCCGACAAATCTGCGGCAACTGTGTGATGCCATCATGTCAATATGGACCAAAATCTCTGAGGAATGCTTCCAGCACCTTGTTGAATCTATGCCACGAAGAATTGAGGCAGTTCTGAAGGCAAAAGGGGGTCCAACCCGTTACTAGCATGGTGTACCTAATAAAGTGGCCGGTGAGTGTATATCGGTGCTGTATAATACAGGCCCCAAATTTTTGCTACATTTAACTGTGACTGGTGGGTGCGAGACATTCAATTAAGACCCGGTTCACCTCTGCGTTCGGGCCATTCCATTCACCTATCCGCATGAATTCTTTGTACGGAAACTGATCGGAAACCATACGGATCTCATTATAAATTTATGGTGTCCGCGGGTTTTGTTTAGGTAACCGTTTTTTTATGCGAATAGGTTTCCGTTCGAGGGGGCCCCAAGCGGACTGTCCAAACAGAAACCCAAACGCAGATATGAAGCAGGCTTAAAAATAAGGAGGAAACTTGGAGAAATAAGTTCTGAAATCTCAAACACTTACAGATATTTTCCTGCAATTATACTAGATTATGGGGATAATGTCACTCCTTAGGGAGAGACCACCTTTTCAGTTGTGTGGAGACTTATACAGCCATAGTTGCTCCACTGCAAGGGAACATGGGAAGAATATGCAAATCTGCCTCCCAAGATGTAAACAGGGAGACAGTGCCTCTGTTATGCTGCCCTCTATGGGAAGCACCCTGAACATCATGCCCGACTTTCCCAGAAGTCTTTACTGCATAATGCGGGGTTATAACCAAATCAATTTCTCAGCTACGGACGGCACCGTTTCTGTCTGGTTGGACTTCATCAGCGCAGCCTAGAGAGAACTGATTTGGTAGAAGTGAGAGGCTGAGAGACCAGATTATGGGGATAATGTCTATGTTAGGCTATGTTACCAATTGTGTCTTAGCTTCTGTTCATAACAGAATCTGCAGACATCCTGTAGGATCTGATATATCATACATACCATCAGCGGATGACAGACTCAAGTGACTCACCATAGAGGTGTCTGCAATTTCACACGAAAAATAGCACCATATGCAGGACTACTCTCACCAAACCTCTCAGGCTACTTTCACATCTGCGTTGGAGTCTCCTTCACAATATGTGTCCAAAATTGCTAAACAAAAAAGTCCCGCAATTCTGCCTTTATTGTCTGACAGTTTCAGTTTAAAGAACAGACAAATGACAGATCCCATTATAGTTAATGGGATCCATTGGACTCTGTATGTGACCGCTCTTGTAGCGCTCCACCTATCCATAGTGCTGGTGCTCCAACAGACCAGGGCAATGGATGGGCTGACACCAGTGTAAGTACTTACAGCAGAGGCACCCAGTGAAGTCCCCCCCACACGACTAGACTTCATATTATTACCATAGTTTATACTAATAAAAAACACAACTACTGTACAGGTACATTGCAGATTACCAACACGGTACCTTGTTTGGATGCTCACCTCTCCAGCTTTGTTGACAAGTGCAATAAGATCCCTCTTGGGAGACCATGACATGAATATAATTTCATGGGGCAGCTGCTTCTCCCCAACCTGCCGAAATGAAGGCATTGCAGAATCTCAGCGACTCCAACGTAAGGTTACCTCTGGCACCTGCAAGAAGAGAATATAGATTAGGCTCTGTTCACATCTGCATCAAACAGTCCGTTTATCTTTTCCGATAAGGAACTGAAGTTGGGAGGAATTCGCCAGATGACAAACTGCACTGACAATAGGGTGTGTCTGGTCTATGTTATTGTGTCCGTCGTGATGCACAATCTTTGTTATTATCTGGACTAACATATATATTACCATGTCACTACAGAAAACATAGCAGTCATAAAAAAATACTATATATATATATATATATATATATATATATATATATATATATTATGTTCATAATGGAAGCTGCTATGACCCTAGAGGTGATACTAAGGGAGCGATATATTACTGGCAGTGAGGTGCCATATCTATCACATAATACGTGCACATACATAGGTGATACACTACTGACGGTACATGAATATGTCACTGCAGAGGATTTGCATGGTATACGTAATGACAGTAGGTTATTATAGAGCTGTTTTATGTTACTAGTGGCGATAGTAATATAATAATACAGTATTTACATCACAGGCAGCTCTATATGTCACTATAGTAGTAATATATGGGACTACAGACACTATATGTCACTATAGTAGTAATATATGGTATTGCAGACACAATATAGGTCACTATAGCAGTAATATATGGGACTGCAGACACAATATAGGTCACTATAGCAGTAATATATGGGACTACAGACAATATAGGTCACTATAGTAGTAATATATGGGACTGCAGACAATATATGTCACTATAGTAGTAATATATGGGACTGCAGACAATATATGTCACTATAGTAGTAATATATGGGACTGCAGACAATATATGTCACTATAGTAGTAATATATGGGACTGCAGACAATATAGGTCACTATAGTAGTAATATATGGGACTGCAGACACAATATAGGTCACTATAGCAGTAATATATGGGACTGCAGACACAATATAGGTCACTATAGTAGTAATATATGGGACTCCAGACACAATATAGGTCACTATAGCAGTAATATATGGGACTGCAGACACAATATAGGTCACTACAGTAGTAATATATGGGACTGCAGACACAATATAGGTCACTACAGTAGTAATATATGGGACTGCAGACACAATATAGGTCACTACAGTAGTAATATATGGGACTGCAGACACAATATAGGTCACTATAGCAGTAATATATGGGACTGCAGACACAATATAGGTCACTAGTGATGATAGGTGTAACTAGCAGTATAGAGGGGGGTGACAGGTGAGCACTGCCATGCAGGACACATGTGGTGGAGAGGTACAGTTTTGTGCAGTGCAGTGCAGTTTATTGCCCTCAGATAAGCTGTATGAGCTGTATAGCTAGCCTGGTACTACACAGTACTCCTATGGCAGGCTCTGCAGGCTCAGGCAGGACACTAGCACGTGACCCGGCAGTGAGCGGAGAGCCGGTGTTATACCCGAACACTTACTGACCGCCCGCACCGGCATCACACAGCGGAAGTAGAAGCGGCACACTCCGCTGACGTCACACCCTCCACTTTCGCGCTGATCGGTCCCTATCCTCTGTACAGGATGACGTCACGGTCACATGACCGGAATGTTTGTATCAGGAGGTTCTCATAGAGGGAGGGTCAGAGTGTGAGCGGCAGTATCACATAGGAGGGGTGTGTTATATGTATGTGAGGGGTGTGTTGTGTGCTGTATAGAGGGAATGTATGGGCTCCATAGGTCAGGGCGTCTCACAATGACTTCATACCAACCGTCAGTCTCATTAAGGGAATGTTCACAGGCATTTGACGCGGAATCCGCTTTAAAATCCGCTGCCAAAAACGGCTCCCATTGATTTCACTGGGAGGCGCTCGTTCTTTTTTTCTGCTAGCTAGTAGCGGTACAAATAAGCGACATGCCCTATCTTGCTACGGATTCCACAGCTGGCTCAGTCACAGTGCAAAACTCCCTCCTGATTAGGCCGATTCATTTAGGTGTAATCCGGAGCGGAATGACGCAACAGGATGCCGGTGCACTGCATCAGGTAGCCGCGTGGTATGTTCACACACGGAATCCATTTTCCGCCATGTGATCATACCCTAAGGGCTAGTTCACACAGGGCAAGAGGGGGTGGATTTTTGGCACGGAATCCTCCACAAAATCCGCCCCCTCACAGAGGTCTATGTAGACCACTAGCGTTCTTTTTTCCTTCTAGCAGTTTGTTCGCACTAGCAGAGAAAAGAAGCGAGCTGCCCTTTGATTCAGCCGCGGCGTCTGCCTCGCGATAGCACCCCCCAGACTAGGCACATTCATTTGTGCCTAATCCAGAGCGGAAAGCCACGACGGGATACCATGCACTGCACCAGCAGTGGGGCCCGATGCAAAGTCTGTTCTGCAGTGTCCTCTCAGTACTGTTCGGTCTTGTAGCCCAGCTGCCTTCTTGCTTTGCCATTTCTTGCCGGCTGTGATGTCTCGGTTCCCTTCCTGAGGCCACTGGTTGGCCTCAGTGGTCACATGCAGCGTGGCAAGGCATCAGGGAAAGGTGAGTAGTTTTTTTGCATTTTTGTTCACTGCCCCTGGACAATTTAAAAAAAAATCTCCTTCTGCTAAGCACCTGGAAATGGTCCGGGCAGAGGTAGGGGTGTGTAATGAATGTTTCCCCTCTATCTGTATGGTGGACAAGGAAACTGAGGAAGCTGCTCTGGCTTGTTGGTTGATCAAATGATTTCCTAGCGGTGGTCGGTCAGGGTCATCCAGGGCCTGGTCACTATGTGTGCATGTCCTCATGTTAACACTGCTCCTAACAGGACAGAATGGCTTAGATGGAGAACAGTTTGTTGAAACCATCCTGCTTCTCCCAGTCCAAAGCTACATCACCCTCTCAAGGTCTGTCAGCTGAGCAAAATGCCATCAAGTGCATCATAGAGACATGTCTGTCTGTCTGTCAGTGATCTCTCTCCAAGAGGTACACTACCCAAGAGTAACCTCTGAGAGCCATTTTATAAGGCAACACTTTGACACCCTTACACACTGCCCTTTGTCTAATCAGACCTTGTTTGTAATCATTTACTTCTCTGCCACAGAACATGTATATGTTATGTGATGTATGTGGGGAGTGCAATGTATACATGATACACTTACCACCAGCACATCAACTAATATAATGTTTTCAAGACTGAAACACCTTCTGTGTAGGCCATGAATATTTGATCATCGTAGTCCAGTTCACGGGAGTCTCCTTTATCATCTAGTGAATGTGCAGCTTTGCCTAACAATTTTTTGTGATCTGGAACAAGTTACCAGCCCTCTGTAAATGGGGCTGGCACCGATGAGTCTCTACAGTGACATAATCCCGAGTACACATTGATCTAATACTTGGGTTGCTGGCACTTAGTGATCGATTTGGGTTTGGCTGCTAACACCTTTGACCTGCGTAACAACCCCCTACAGCTACTACACAGTGGATGGAGCCGTCTTATAACAGCACTGATGGCTGCTGAGAATTGATAGAAATGGCCCATCCTGAGCCTAGATCAATATTAGAAGCCCAGAAAACCCCTTAAAATCACTAGACCTCCAAACTAAGAAGCAGATATTGCTAAGTGATAACTCAGATGGTCATAATGTGGCTGTAAATCCCATCCGGACGACGGGACTTAGGGCCTGAACGTTATATAGCGCTAGCTCATATTTGCCCAAGCTGTGATCCTAAATAATAATATATACTGTGATTTTTATTTTTTTTTTGACCAGAGACTGAATATGAACAAACCATCCAATGCGGAGTAACACAGCGCTGATTCTGGCATGATAACTCACCTAAGAATCAGCGCTGAAAACCAGAATCCCATTGACTTCAATGGGTTCCGTTTAACGTGCGTAACACATTGAAATCAATGGGTTAACCACTTCCGGACCGCCCATAGACTATATACGTCCGGATAGTGGTTGTCTAGTTCTGCCAGGACGTACCTGTACGTCCAAGCCAGAACACAGCAGCTGCACGGAGATCGTTCAGCTGCTTTCACTAGGAGCCGGCTGTAACTCCTAGAGAGATAGCAGGGCAGGTTTATTACCTCCCCTGCCTTCTCGATCGCTGTGTATACAGCGCTCAATGAGCGCTGTATACACAGCTATGGACGCAGCCATAAATCAGCTGCCCTCTGACCCGGCAGACACGTGATCTGTCGGGCTCAGTGTCCTGCCAGAGCTTCTGGGTCCTACAGGACTCAGATCAGCTCTGTATACCATGTAGCAGTGTGCAAGAGGTTGTATTCCTCCTGTAACTGAGATTAAATGTAGCAGCCTCAGTTATAGGAGAAATCAGCCTCAAGTACAAAAAAAAAAAGTGATCAGATGTCCCCAAAGGTCTCTTATCACCTTATGGGGACACAATCTGGGAAAAAAATAAAATAAAAATATAATAAAAAAGTTTTAAAAAAATGTAAATAAAATAATAAAAAAAATAAATAAATAATACGCTAATAAAACGCCGTTATTAAAGGTTATAGCCCCACCCCCGACGACACCATACAAAATAAAAATTACCGTAACGGAGAGGAAAAACTATATTATAAAGTTTTTCAGTGACACTTTGTGTTATTAAATAAAAAAAAAATTATAAATTGAAAACCAGACACAATTTCCCTCCTATTTTGTTTATATTTTCCTGGATATAAAAAAATTAAAACACATTTGAAAATAAAAATAACATAAAAATAAAGCCCTATGTGTCCCCGAAAAAAGACGCAAAAATTAGTTGACTAAGACATACGAGAAAAATTTTTACAGACCTAAAAACCGCACATACATAATAAACCTAAAATGTGTCTGGTCCTGGACCACAAATTGGCCCGGTACTGAAGTGGTTAAAAAGCCTCCCATTGATTTCAATGTGTTACGTGCGTTAAACCGGAACCCATTGAAGTCAAGGGGATTCTGTTTTGCAGCGCTGATTCTTAGGCGAGTTATCCTGCCAGAATCAGCGCCGTCTTACTCCGTATGAATGCCCCCCTTACTGGTGGGGGTGCCGAGTTCTCCATTTTTTTTTTGCATAGTCTGCACCGTATTCCACACAATGGTCCAGTGACTGAACTATACACACTATACAATCTTTCACAGAACTCTACGTTCAGTACTACTAAAGGAAATAAGATGTGAGACAAGACATAGATTTTTAGAATTTGTTTATCCAGTTATTATACATTTATGGGTTCTACCTAATGTTGCCGCATTTCCCCACACTATCATTCTACCAAAATGTGTCTCAATCCTACCGGTAACATGAAGTAGTCATAGGTGCTGAACTTCCATTCACAGCAAGAAAAGAGCGTTTTGTGATCAGACAACAGAGAAATAAAAAAAAAAAATTGCCTACCTTTGCTGTAAACGTGTAGAATAAAATATATTCATGAATTACATAAATTACAGATTTGAGGATACGCCTGTAAATTAAAGGGACTGTACCATAAAATAAACATCTCTCTTATCCACAGGATAGCAGATAAGCATCTGAGTACTGGGGGTCCGACTAGTGAGACCCCACCGATCACACGTCCATATGAGTGGAGTGGACGTCGTGTGTGAATGCTGCATATGTATGGGACTGCGCTTGTCGGTGGTCCCATAAAAGTGAATGGAACACCACAAGTGAAATCACCGCTCCGTTCAAACCATGACTGGTGTGGGCTCACACAGGCAGAACTCTATAGGTCAGATACTTGTGCTATATGCTGTAGATAGGGGATAGGTTTCATTTGCGGTACAAATCCTTTAAAGTGCTGGATCATATAAAGTGGGGATGTGTGCAATGCTCGAATTAGTATCTACTGTGCTACTCTTACAAACATTCCCAAATTACAATAGCAGGCAATAGTCAAAGTGACTCCTCAAGACCACTTTGGCAGATATGTAGTTAAATATATCTTACATATGATAAAATAAACTTTTCTCCATATTATCCCTTTAGCTGCTTCCTTGTAAGTAGCTCCTCAGGTCTCTCCATATATTCCAACTGCGCCGCAGCTTCTGAACTCTTCTGCTATTAAAGTGATCCATAGATAGCCCACGTTTTAGATGGGGAATCAGTCTATAAAGCTTGGCATCAGTTGTTTTCATTCCTCTGCTTTCTATCCGCCAGCCACTTCAAGATCTTCTCTTTTAGTTCACGGTTCGGTTTAATTTGATCCATAGTCAGAGGACTGCGATTGAATGGGTCGGTCTGGTCACTGCAAAAAAAAAAAAAAAAAAATTTATATTCTATTATCTAGACCTAGATAAACTTGAGTTGTGGGGGTTCTAGATATCGGATTCTCACCAATATGATATT
This sequence comes from Leptodactylus fuscus, assembly GCF_031893055.1. Lineage (NCBI taxonomy): Eukaryota > Metazoa > Chordata > Amphibia > Anura > Leptodactylidae > Leptodactylus > Leptodactylus fuscus. The sequence goes on along the minus strand of NC_134270.1, from coordinate 36,958,179 downwards.
GATGACCTAGGAATATGGTGATCAAAACTATAGAAAAAAAAAAAACTTCAATTAACTGTATATACTTGAGTATAAGCCGAGTTTTTCAGCACAGTTTTTGTGCTGAAAAAGCCCCCCTTAGCTTATACTCGAGTCAGCCGCAATAGTAATGTATAGAATCTCCCATAAAATAGTGGGGGAAAAAAAAAAAGCTTTAAAAAAAAAAATATATATATATATATATATATATATATATATATATATATAATAAAATAAATAAAAGTTGTAAATCCCTCCTTTCCTTAGAATACATATAAAAGTAGAAAATGACTGTGACACACAAACACATTAGGTATCCCTGTGTCTGACAGTGCCCGGTCTACTGAATATAGGGTGTCTGCAGTGCTCCTGTTCTGTCGGGAAGGGGTTAATAGGAGCACTGCAGATACCCTATATTCAGCCAGGCTGAATTACAAGTGGGGGGAAAAACCCCAGTCCTCAAGCTGAGGGAAGGGTCAGACAGACAACCAAAACACCCCCTCCCCTTTCTCAGCACCCAAATACTCCAACTATTTTAATTTTTGAATTTTTCCAGTAGCTGCTGCATCCCCCCCCCCCCCTTGGCTTATACTCGAGTCAATAAGTTTTCCCAGTTTTTTGTGGTAAAATTAGGGGCTTCGGCTTATATTCAGGTCGGCTTATACTCGAGTATATACAGTACTTTAAGGGGGCATTCACACAGAGTAAAGTGGCGCTGATTCTGGCACGATAACTCGCGACAGAATCAGCGCTGATAAAAAAAAACAAAAAAAAACTCCAATTGAGTTCAATGGGTTCCGTCTTCTGTATGGAACACATTGAAATCAACGTGTGAAAAAGCCTCCCCATTGATTTCCGTGGAAGTCGGAATCCATTGAACTCAATGGGAGTCTTTATCAGCGCGGATTCTGCCGCGAGTTATCGTGCCAGAATCAGCGCCACTTTACTCTGTGTGAATGCCCCCTGAATTAGTAAAAATATGATGTCCGCCATGTCACAGTCAGCTTCATTTGCAGCAATTACCTAAGTAGATGGCGAGCAATGGTTGACCTGTCCACAGTGACACGAGAGGAGGGAAGGATAACCGGGTCAGACATGACGGTACTCATAATAGGATCCAGGAACTCGTCAGGGGCATCGGCGTATGTCTCTTCATCTCGCTGCTGCTGGTCTGCCAAGGACTAAAACCAGAAAGTTACTTAGAATTATCTTGACGTGTTCATCACTATGTACTGTCTGACAAATTAACTATATGAGTGGTAATTCAGTGTAGAAGATAAAATTCCACATGGTTGCTCTTCCTGGCAGCATTAACATTTATTTATATCACATGTATAAAAGTACTGACCGCTATTGGCTAACAGAGTGATAGCAGACTCTCCTCTCACCTTGATCTTTTCTGCCATGTTTGTGAAAGCAACAATCATATTTCCTGGCTTATTAATCTTCTTTAGTACTCGAACAGTTTGTGCAAAAAGTGTCGGCGAGTAGGAGCGACCGTCCTTTGGTACCGAGGCACAGAAGTTCTCTTCATCTCTGTAACATAGAGCACTCATATCTGTAATGTTTACAGGGGTTTTCTGACCCCCAAAATGCATTTTTCATATCTATGACCTTTCCACAGGATAGGTTATCAGTATCTGATCTATAGGGATCTGACACCTGGACCCCACACGGATCCATTGCCACTGAATATCCAGGGTACCGCAGCTCCGCTCTTATTACTTGAATGCTAGCATGCTACTGCAAAACAGTAGGTTCTGGAGGCTACTGGAACAGCAGATTTGTGCAAGGTTGTGATGTTGAACCCTCACAGATCAGACACAGATGACCTATCAGTATAAAACATGCATTTGGGACCAGAAAGCCCCTTCAAGAGGTTGTGCAGAATTAGAAAAACCATGGATGCTATCTTGCAAAAACAGCGCCACAGCTGTGTGTGGCAGAGCAGCAATACCAGACACCATCTATTGTTTTGGGAACAAAAACTATGTTTTTCTAAGCCTGGGCAAACCTATGAAGAAGCCTTGCCCTGGCTATTAATCCCTTACTATAGCGCAGTTGTAGACTTACCCCAAGTTTAAGTAGATGGTACAGATATCAGAAACTAGCTGCTGAGGCTTGAAGTCAAACTCGCTGAAATCTTTCACCTTTAAAGCTCCCATCTTGGGGCCCACTAAATGCTGGAGGAAGTAGTTAAGCATGGAGATGATCCGTTCTGCTAGAAACGGTTGGACAAATAGCGAGCGAATGTCTGAGAAGAGAATAAATATATATTTTTTATATTAAAAAAAAGTAAAAATTCATATCACCTATTTTACAATGAAAAATATCCCTGAAATTTATGAAGTACTGCCACATCTGAAAATTGGAATACTATTAAAATATAAACTCCCGTACAGTGAACACCTCTGTCTTCCCTGTACGATTTCTATGGGACTACCTGGACAAAAGAGCACGAGACCCCTGGTTCACATTTGCGTCCAGGGGAGTCCGCATGAGGACCCCCACTCCCCCGAATGGAATACCAACGCAACTGCAAGCGCTGTGCAGTTAAAACACACGGACCCCATTATAGTCTATGGGGTCCATGTGCTTTAACTGCACAGCACTTGCAGTTGCGTTGGTATTCCGTCCAGGGGGGGGGGGGGTTGCCATGCGGACTCTAACCGGACGGAATACATCCGCAAATGTGAACCGACCCTTAGACACATCATTACCTGAAGTAAGGAAAGCCAAGGTTCCAATTGTTTCATTTGACATAATATTGTGAAAGCGGGCCAACTGTCCGAACATGAGCAGATTGGATTCCTTTTCCCGCCGGTTGTCAGCACTCAGGTTGTCCCATTCTCCTCGGTCCCTCTCGATCTGTAGAACTTTAATTTTGCTTAGGTACTGGATAACAAAAAATATATACATTCACCCAAATGACCTCAACCAACCATAAAGTATATTGCAATCACAGTACAGGACTGAATAAATGCAATGTATACTATAGCGCAGATAAGTTGGTGCCAGACACAGATATTAGGGCTCTCAGATTGTTTTCCGTACCTGGATGGCCTCGTCTAGCAGAAATACAGCGTCATTCATTAGCAAGTTCAGGAAGCGCAGGAACAGAGGAGGATTTACGGCCTCCAGGTTTTTAGCAGCGTAATCCGCCAGGCTCTGTAAGGTACACATCAAATACATTCATTTAGGACAATGTATATGGGAATAGATAGGATACTACCCATGATCTAAATCCCCACTCACCTTAATGCTCTCCCTATACGTGTCCTGCCCCCACATGTATTTTAAGATGGGATACATAGGACGGCGATAGTTAAATTTCTGCTCAAACTGATGTGGGTCACCTAACAATAAATAGGTAGCGGATTAGAAGATTCAGCTCGGCACATATGCCCTTGACTATTACAGTACAGAATTTCTTGATCACCTACCGGTAAACTCTATGTCAACAAACACCTTTATAAGAGCTTCTGCCAGGCGCGGCGCATGTCGGTAAGAACAAAAGATTCTCTGGCGGTGATAGACACTAGAAATAAGCGGGTTCTGAGTTTGTTCCAAATGTGGCATCACTGCTTCCAGTACCTCTGCCAGCTTGGCACGCAAGTGGGGGTTTTTCATCCTAAAGACGACATTGTTAAGAGTTAATACGGAAATAAATCATTAGTAATTTTATTGATCAAATCATTCTGTTTTTGTAGAGGTTTAGGCTGAAGAAGAAAAAATAAGTATAAAAAAAAAATTTTAGCTTCCCAAATAATCTATGGTAGTGGAGGAGTTAGTGGCAGAATCCCAGGCGGTCAGGGGTAGTGAAGGTCTTTCTATACTTACCCTCTATCCACATGTTAGGTGAGAAATGATTCCTGAGGTCTGAAAGCTGGAATCCCCACTGATCACTAGAACGTAAATCCCAAACTCCCGATCCCCAGACGTTTTAGTGGATCACGCATGCAGACTACTAATCCAGTCATTGTTCATGGGACTGGTTAAGATAGCCAAGAACACTAATCGTGAGAATTGGGGTCTTGTGTTACTCCCTAGGATGGGTTATCACTATTAGATCGGCAGGGGGTCCAATATCCAGCTCCCCTGCAACTGTTTAAATCCATTACGAATCTCAGCTATATAATGTACAACACTATGCTTATTAAGTAGGGAGGAGGCCACAGTGCTTGTCCAAATGCTCTGGCTTCTTTAAACAGTTGAACATTCGACATCCCCACTGATATTAAAGAGGACCTTTCATGTCCTCATTAAAGTGCGGTTTTATATACCGCTAGAAAGCTGACAGCGCACTGAAAGCACCCCCTGACTGTACTTGTCTGTAGACTTGTACAGGGGGTTGGGGGGGGGGGGGTCTTCCTCACAACTCAGGGTCATCAGGGGATGGTAAGGATGTACACAGCACTATCGGGGATGGAGGAGAATTTTCCTTACAGCCCAGCAATGGCATTGAGCTAGGAGGAACCCCCTCCTGACAGTGGGAAGAGATCGGTGCCAAAACTAACAGGGCTGCTAACTAGCTCCTCCACTGGGCACATACTGAGAAAGCCAACAGTGTGCTGAATTCAGCTTTCTAGCAGTATATAAATCAGCACTTTCCTGAGGACATCAAAGGTCCTCTTTAAAGGGGTTGAACAGGCAAAATTTTTTATAAAGTAAAGATGCTGGGGGACGTTAGGTGAAAACATATGAAAAAAATATACTCAGTTTTCCCTGAAGGCTCCCAGCACGGTTCTCCCGGTCCATTGTTATCTTCTGGCAGAAGTCCCCGCCACATGTGACCGCTGAGTGGCCTCAGAGAAGGGCATGTCATGTCACTACCTGTGACATCCCAGAGTGTCCTCCTGAGGCCACCGATTGACCTCAGCGGTCAAGTGACTGTTGAGACCAATCAGCAGCTTCAGCGGAAAGAATCTGGGATGTCACATCAGGCGAGCAGGATCACTTTGTGAAGACAGCCCAGCAGATGACTCCGGACCACTTGGAATGGGTATACATGATTTGTTTTTATTTATTTTTTTACTTTTTTTTCCCCAATTAAAATATAAGAGGTTTTCCTGGATAACCTCTTTAAGGAGAGGCCCTCAGTATCACAGTACCTACAGTGCCTACAAGTAGTATTCAACCTCCTGCAGATTTAGCAGGTTTACACATTCTGAAGTAACTTGGCATTGTGACATTTGGACTGTAGATCAGCCTGGAAGTGTGAAATGCACTGGAGCAAAAAAGAATGTTATTTCTTTGTTTAATTTTTTTTTAAATTGTGAAAAGTTTATTCAGAGGGTCATTTATTATTCAACCCCTCAAACCACCAGAATTCTGTTTGGTTCCCCTAAAGTATTAAGAAGTAGTTCAGGCACAAAGAACAATGAGCTTCACATGTTTGGATTAATTATCTCTTTTTCCAGCCTTTTCTGACTATTTAAGACCCTCCCCAAACTTGTGAACAGCACTCATACATGGTCAACATGGGAAAGACAAAGGAGCATTCCAAGGCCATCAGAGACAAGATCGTGGAGGGTCACAAGGCTGGCAAGGGGTACAAAACCCTTTCCAAGGAGTTGGGCCTACCTGTCTCCACTGTTGGGAGCATCATCCGGAAGTGGCAGGCTTATGGAACTACTGTTAGCCTTCCACGGCCTGGACAGCCTTTGAAAGTTTCCTCCCGTGCCGAGGCCAGGCTTGTCCGAAGAGTCAAGGCTAACCCAAGGACAACAAGGAAGGATCTCCGGGAAGATCTCATGGCAGTGGGGACATTGGTTTCAGTCAATACCATAAGTAACATACTCCACCGCAATGGTCTCCGTTCCAGACGAGCCCGTAAGGTACCTTTACTTTCAAAGCGTCATGTCAAGGCTCATCTACAGTTTGCTCATGATCACTTGGAGGACTCTGAGACAGACTGGTTCAAGGTTCTCTGGTCTGATGAGACCAAGATCGAGATCTTTGGTGCCAACCACACACATGACGTTTGGAGACTGGATGGCACTGCATACGACCCCAAGAATACCATCCCTACAGTCAAGCATGGTGGTGGCAGCATCATGCTGTGGGGCTGCTTCTCAGCCAAGGGGCTTGGCCATCTGGTCCGCATCCATGGGAAGATGGATAGCACGGCCTACCTGGAGATTTTGGCCAAGAACCTCTGCTCCTCCATCAAGGATCTTAAGATGGGTCGTCATTTCATCTTCCAACAAGACAACGACCCAAAGCACACAGCCAAGAAAACCAAGGCCTGGTTCAAGAGGGAAAAAATCAAGGTGTTGCAGTGGCCTAGTCAGTCTCCTGACCTTAACCCAATTGAAAACTTGTGGAAGGAGCTCAAGATTAAAAACCACATGAGACACCCAAAGAACCTAGATAACTTGGAGAAGATCTGCATGGAGGAGTGGGCCAAGATAACTCCAGAGACCTGTGCCGGCCTGATCAGGTCTTATAAAAGACGATTATTAGCTGGAATTGCAAACAAGGGTTATTCCACAAAATATTAAACCTAGGGGTTGAATAATAATTGACCCACACTTTTATGTTTAAAATTTATTAAAATTTAACTGAGCAACATAACTTTTTTGTTTGTAAGATTTATGCATCTGTTAATAAATCCTGCTCTTGTTTGAAGTTTGAAGGCTCTAACTTATTTGCATCTTATCAAACCTGCTAAATCGGCAGGGGGTTGAATACTACTTGTAGGCACTGTATTTAATGCCACCATTGTAAAGCTCACTGTGTTCAGCTTTCACTTCCTGCCTTGCATTGCTCATATAGATCAGCACTAGAGATGAGCGAGTACTGTTCGGATCAGCCGATCCGAACAGCACGCTCCATAGAAATGAATGGAAGCACCTGGTACTTCCGTTTTGACGGCGGCCGGCCGCTTAACCCCCCGCGTGCCGGCTACGTCCATTCATTTCTATGCGAGCGTGCTGTTCGGATCGGCTGATCCGAACAGTACTCGCTCATATAGATCAGCACCAGTCAGAGAGAACGACATATTTATTTTCTTCTCTAGCTTAAACTAATATGCCATTAAGCATTTCACTAGTATTTTTGGTACTTGCTGACTTTTCACTCATCCCACATAAGGTTACAGCAGTGCTACCACTTACCGTTCTACACTGCCTGTAAACACAGTGATAAAATCCAGGATCTGTTCAAGAGATTCTGCAGCAGTCTCCAAAACTTCATCTGCAAACCTTCTCAGGAAGATGAAAAAATCTCCCATGTTATCAGCAAAGAATTCTGAAAATAAAAGTGAGAACATGTATTTAGCACCCCCTCCCCTAATCCACATCTTTGCTTTGATTTTATTTTATCTTAAGTCACAATTAAGAAATCTTTTCTATGTGTTCCATGAAGTTAGCAGTTTTCCTCCTCCAACTAGCTACAGAAGGGTGACTGCCGAGACCCCCACCAATCCTGAGTATCAGGAGTAGTTTACAGAAGTTGCCCGGTTTTCAAGCAGCAGAGCACTACTTGTTCAATCCTCTGCTGCTCCGGTGCTCATGTCTGACATGTATTGACAGGCCGCAGCAGTGATGTCATATTGAAGGCACACGACCGCTGTGCCAGTCACCAACGCAGCCCAGTTAACGTGGCCTCATTGACTAGGCTGTATTGGTGACCGGTGCAGACTTCACAGCTGAGGACAGTAGGACAGCTGGCTTCAGTGGTCACATCTCTTGCCTGTGGCCAATTCTTATCTAAGATGACCCCTTTAAGTACTTTGGTTCCCAGTTGACCTCCAAGCAGTGGCATAACTACCGGGGTAGTGGCTGCCACAGGGCCCAGGACATTAGGGGCCCGGCGGCAGCCGCTACCACTGCTTTTTTTTCTTTTCTTAATAGGCTGTTACTGGCTGGAGTTACTCCAGTCGGTAACAGGCCCTATTTCCTTTCTGATCCTGGCAGGGGCCTTGATCGGTAAGTGATGCCACAGGGCCCCCAAATATTATTATTATGCTCGAAGGTTCAGACTTCCCCTGAGTATAATGATGAGGGGTGGAGGGCCCATGCCAAAAGTTCGCCACAGGGCCTTGCTATTCCTAGTTACGCCACTGCATCCAAGCTATTTAGAATAAATTGCAGACAGAACCAAGTCTCTAGTAAAGTGAACAGAGACCATCTGGGACCTGAGAAAAGCAGCAGGGAATCAGTACATGCTTCAATTCAGATTTAACATCTCCTTATAAATATAGGCCTTGGTACCTGGCACGTAAGCGAGGGCACTGTGCTGCACGTCGGGTATGGGAAAGGTAAGCGCAACCGGTTCTGTGCCTCGATTTCCCAAAGCAATCTGCACTAAGAGAAGTGCAGTAGAGACCTGAAGGTGGAGGCAGTTCTGTAGAGTCTGAGGCTCAGTTAGCGCCGCTTTCAAGCAAAGATAGATGGTCATAAGTCGTTCAAACTGTTCCCGTAGGTTCTCAGCAGTGGGGCTGCCGCTTTGCTGGGCATCACGCCATGCTCCTTGTAGTCTGTGTAAACTTTGGTTTACTTTCACCATTTGCTCGTGCAACCTGGAAAGAGATATTTAATGATGTCTCACATAGGATTACTCCTACCATTACTACTAAACTGACAGTGTAATGCGTTTCTGACTTCTATACATACTGCAAACTCTCTCCAGTTACATGTTGTCTATGGCCACCTTGTAATCCAAAGTTCTTGATAAACTGGAACCTATAAGGTCACACTTACTATTGTGTATCTACTAGTGACATTACACTATCATCTTGTAAGAAGCAAGATTTCTAAAGAAGCCCAGAAGACTATGGCAACGTTCCCTACTTTTTTGTTGTTGTTCCAATAAAATCCTGCACTAGTAACAATAGTATGAGGATTGAAATGGTCATTACCATCTCAGCAAATAATTGCTCCAAAATTGTAACCCCAAAGGCTGAACCTATATCTGGTACCCAGAAATCTAACCTGTATTCTAAAACCTGAGCCTGTATATGGAGTATCCCAAAACCTGAGCCTGTATCCGGAGAACCCCGAAACCTGTATTCTGAGAACTCCGAAATCTGGGCATATATTTTGAAACCCCCCGAATCCTGAGCCTGTACCTTAGGTCTTCAACAGTGAACGTACCTTTACCCTGAATCCAATTTGGTTTCCTACCTATTCTGTATTCTTGGGAGAATATTCTGTAACTGACCACCTGTGGCTTCACCCCAAACACAAGATTTCTGCAGCCTTGCTGAGGAATATGGATTGCCTGTTGTACACAACTCAGATTTGTTTCTTCAAAAATTGACATTTTGTACATCAAATCTTCCAAGAACAACTCCTTTTGTGGACTGGCTATGTAGCTGAACCAGAAACTTTACAGTACTGTATGCTAAGCCTGGATGACCATAACATTACAAGACCTTATATAAACAGAGACTATCACTGCAAAAATAAAGGATGCAATGGCGTACCTGTGAAAGCCGAGATGAAGGGTGTATTGTGTCAGTACCAGGTTCTCCGTCACCAGGTTGAAGTTTTGAGGAAAGTCTGGTTGCTGATCATCAGCAGGTGGAATAAGACAAGTCTCTTTGTCCAGCCCTGTATGTAAATGTAAGAACATTAACAAAATTAGTTATAGGGTTTGTTCAGGCCTTATAATTGATCACCTATCCTTAGGACTAAAGGATAAGTCACCAATTAAATATAGGCAGGGGTCCGACAACCAGGAGCGTCACTACTGTTTCAAACAGCTGACTGTTCATAGGTATTGGACCCCCAAAGATCTTCAATTGATAATCTATTCCCGTGGGTGGGGGTGGGTGGGCCACCGTGGAGCAAATTGTACTGTGTGGGGACCACTGTGCAGCAGATTATACTCTGTGGGGGCCACTGTGCAGCAGATTGGACTGTGTGGAGGGTCACAGTGGAGCAGAAAGCTCTATAAAGCCCCATTCGTATGACCATATTTTGCAGGTCTGTAATTGTGTGCAATTGTGGATCCGCACATTATTAAGGTTAAATTGCCGTGTTGGAACTTTGTGATAAATTAGTGGGTTTTGGGTTGCAGTTTGGGCACTTGGTCTCTAAAAGGTTCACCATCACTGACCTATTCTAAGGATACAAAGTCCCTGAAAACCTCTTTAAATAATGGAGGTGTCGATGCAGGAATAAAAATGGAGTTTTACTTTAACTGATAAGTTATCACTATTTTCCCGATTAGATATCTCAGATTATGAACTTAGTCAAAGTGTGATACCAAGTGTCTAATTGAGTCCCCAAATTGGAGTCGTTTCAATATAGTGGTGGTCATACATGCCCAGTACCACCCCATTCCACGGAGAAGGCCACTCACTGTACTTGTCCAGGGCTTTCAGTCCCAAAAACACAGAATAGAGTGGTATTGTACATGTGTGACCTCCTACGGTACAGGGGCTTCAATCCGGCTCTAGTGATTTATATAGGACAACCCCATTGATATGCCTATAGTCATACAGCAGAATGTAGGGTTTGTGAGGTTTATACGCACCTTTCATATGGATGTTTCGACTCCTCCGCTCTTCTTCATTAATCTCTCGAAGAGCACAGTAAGTGGGATTGAAGGTCAACAAGCGAGCCGACTTTGGTTTACAAAAAGGCTGGCATAGCCGTAGGAGGGCTGCACCCAGGTTCAAAAAGAAGCTGTCTGAGGCATAGGTCTGCAGGAAAATTTCAGGAACTTGGTTGGCCCAGATTTTAGCACGACCGGCATTGGCATGTAGACAGTTCCCCAGCCAGAACAAGATGAGATGCTTGGTGTCTGGAGATAACTGGAGAAGGTTCTTCAAAATCTGGTAAATCTTCTCATGGAACTGAGCCATGAACTAAAGCAAGAGACATTAAATGTATCAGTGATACAGAAAGTACATGATACTACTTATATCTGGGATCTAATAACTGTGCATTATAGGATACATTTAAAGGGGTTCTGTCTCCTCTGGACATGTCTAAGTAAATACTATTCAGGAGCATTTTTTCTCATAGCTCTGAGAGAAGTCACAGTCAACTGTGATCGGCTCGTGTCGGAGTGTACAGGGAGATGCCCCCAACTGGCAACACTTAGGTAAAACTGTATTATTAAATTTCTAGGAGTAACAGAGGGGGCAGCACAATATACAAGGGCAAGATCACACACAGATTTTTGCAGATATATTTTTGGGCAGATTCTGCATCACTACCTGATGTATATTGGATTCTTGTACTTTGATCTCTTGTGGACTGGAGCGTGAAGGATTCACAAAGTAGCCATGATTTTCTACGACTCCTGGTGTACGCAGAAGGCAGGAAATACTAAGGATCTCCCCCAGTAAAGTCTTTTGATATTGGTGTCCATTTGATGGATCTTGAGGTTGAATATATTGCACAAAGACCTGAAAATGTAAAAGTAGACAAAAATAATAAACCCTTTGGTTAAGTTGAAGTGGATATACAGCAGGAAGAAGTCTTTAATATATATTTATTTATTATAGTCTATGGTAGGGGTAGGGAACCTTCGGCTCTCCAGCTGCTGTGAAACTACAACTCCCAACATGCTCCATTCACTTCCATGGGAGTTCCAAGCAAAGCAGAGAAAGTATGCATGCTGGTTGTTGTAGTTTTGCAACATCTGGAGAGTATGCATGCTGGGAGTTGTAGTTTTGCAACATCTGGAGAGCCATACGTTCCCTACCCCTGGTCTATGGGGTCCATACGTGAACCTAGAGTAAGGCATATCTACAGGATATGCCACAAATGTGAGTTATCCATCTCTAAAATGAGTCCCCCAGCCTCCATACCCCACTACATATCTGACTGTGACCTCACTGAGCAGACTTTCAGCTACGATCAGGCTTTACGGAAACAGCCTGGCTCAGAGAAGTGAATGGAAGTTAAGGAACAAAGTAGCTCACTGTTCTATGCAGTTTCTGTACCTCCCATTGACTTCTATAGCTCTAAGCTAAGCTGTTCCTGTAAAGCCCCACCATAGCTGATCAGCAATGTCACAGCTGGATAAGCAGCAAGGTACGGAGGGTAAAGGTCTCACTTTACAGACCCAAATCAATGGGATATTAATGGTATAAATTGTATGAGACATGAAGGTCTTTTGTGGTAAAACCCAATTTAATAAAAGCAAATTGGTACATTGGCCTTGGAATACAGTGAGAGTCACCTTTGCAATGTCCTTCTGACGAGTGCAGTATAAGAGGAGATCTAGGTAAGTGTACAGCAGCATCTGGCAAAGATCCAAGTCCTTGACACGTTCCAGGATCACATCAAATACAGGATGAAAAACTTCACTGAAGGAGTGCACCTCCTCATCCGCCAGAAGGGCTTCAATGACCTCCTCCAAAAATTGTACTACCTCATCAAAGTCTGCAACAGAATTACTGAAGAAGTTAAAGGGATTTTGTGAGACTGGTCAAACCTTATCAACTACCCACAGGATATGTTATAAGTGTCTGTTCATTAAGGGGGCAACTACTGGGACCACCACCAGTGAGTCCCGCAGAGTGAAGTGTGACTGCTAGAGATGAGCGAGTACTGTTCGGATCAGCCGATCCAAACAGCACGCTCGCATAGAAATGAATGGACGTAGCCGGCACGCGGGGGGTTAAGCCGGCCGCCGTCAAAGCGGAAGTACCAGGTGCATCCATTCATTTCTATGGAGCGTGCTGTTTGGATCGGCTGATCCGAACAGTACTCGCTCATCTCTAGTGACTGCTGCTCCATTTTCAGAGGGAACAAGGAAACCCCATTTTAAGGGTTTGGCTATCTCCGGCTGCCAGAGATAGCCAAACCCTGTAGTCTCATAGACATTAATGGAGTGGCACACGTTTGCCTTTGCATTTGGGTGGAGGTGTAAGGAACCCCAATCTCGTGATCAGTGAAGGCCGAACCACTAGGAAAGGAGAGAAAAAGGCGTACCCACAAATGTAACTTAACATGCTAGAATTCTGAATTATCCAAAAAAACAAAAAAAACAAACCCACAACAGGTAATGACTAAAGATGAATTTTGCCCACTACTGATCTAGTATCACGGGCCAGCACCATCACAGAGTTCATTTATGCTTCATACAACTGTAAAGACTTACTCGCTCCCCGCAGACCCTCCAGCATGAGGTCCACCACTTGAGCGGGAACATCCTGCCCTTGATATATCTCTGGGGTGAGCAGAACAGTCCGTGCATTGGAGACTGTTAAAGATTTGCAGCGCACTGCATACGGTAGTAGATTCTCTGGCACTTTAGTAACCTGTGGAGACAATTACGGTATTTAAGCTCAACAGGTTACAAAAAAAAAAAAAAAAAAAAAAATAGAACACAGTCCAAAATATCGTATGTGCAGCAGAAGATCACATGACAAAGCGTTTGTACCTCTTTCTTGGCTCTTTGGTAACAAGAGAATAGGAATGGGACTATATGCTTTTCTCCTGCATCTCGTTCTGCAGACAGATTGGGAGCCCCCGAGGATGTCATGCAAATCATGTATTTCCCAGGTTCGGGGAGAAGAAGCCGTGTAAACAATGCCTAAAAACAAAAATCACAAAATATGTAAGAAACTACTTTTAAAGGTATATTTTACAGTATACCGAACCCTACAACAATGTTACTGCAAATCTACAGTACACTACATGAGGAATAGCACAGTTTCTGGACATTATATAACTTATATTTTGCATATTTCTTTCTGATTTTCAGTTCTCCTTGAGCTGGTGCATGGAGAAAAGACAAAATAAAGGAGAATCTGCTCGCTAACTCACTCTGATGCATCAGGAGGATCATAAAGTTTACATGTATTGATGTAAATAAAACACTTAGGTTGCGATATAAACCTCCTATTTAGCTGCTTGCAGTTTTTTCTGTGCCCCAGTTTCTCTCCCTTACCTTGGTGTGATTACTGCGGGCCGTGAATGAAAGGCACAGCCGGCACACGGATGTCATTCATAGTAGCCTTGGAAGCACTGCCACCTGTTCCATGTTTTGTGGCCCAGACCATGTACTTCACAGTCATGTGCACTTTAGCTCCTGCTCACTCCTCCCTGTCCACTCTCTATAGACTTCTACTGTAAGATGTAACTTGACATATCTGTGTACTTCAGTCTATCTTGCTAGATTAAGCAGAGATTTCAGAGTGAACCTTGTGCAACCCATATTCCTGTGACAAGTGACCTCAGGTCGCCATCTTCTAGTGTATTTACTGTACAAAAGTTGTTTGATTTTTTTTGCTTTGCAGGTATAAGTCATGTAAATAACGTATGTTATGCAATTCACCTGTTCTACATTATCCATATCCAACCAGTCCTGCCCATCGAGTTCAGAGCCGAGCTCCTCCAGATACACGCAGCGCAGAGGAATGCCATTCCCACTCTTCATGCTTGGGTCACCTGTGGGATATAAAAAGAAAACAAAATAAAAGCCAAAAAATATATATCACATATAAACAAAGACAAAGGTTCTCTCCAGCCATGGCTACCTTGGTTGTGAATGCAAGAAAAATGAAAAACCAAACCTGCTGGGTTTTTGGTAGCACGTCACAATTTAAATGCAACTTTATCAGTACGTACTTGATTGTGAAGTGACTGCGACCAACTTGCAATTTTGTTTTTTTTTTTACAGTTGGATGGGTGTTGTAAATCCTAAATTGCATTGGACTCACAACTAAATCACACTGTTGTCCAAAGGCAAGTCGCACTCCAATTGCATACATTCTCTGGTTGTGCAATTGCTATACGACTTGCTCATGGTCAAAGTCCCTTTGCAGCCCTAACTTTTCAAGGCACATCACCTTTTGGTGTATCGGAGTGAAAATCACGGTGAATCGGTAACATAATTTGCTTGTAACCCATTAATAACTGTAACAAGTAAATCCATTGATACTCACTGTTATCCAAAGTGATGAGAAAGATTCTCTGGATCATGTGGTTTATATTCAGTTGCTCACATATCTCTTGCTGGGAGCGGAATGAGCGACTTATTTCGGCAACAGAGTCATCACAGTCATCCAGGCTTTCTGATACACTGTTGTCAGAGTCATCCTGACTTTCCCCGGCATAGTCTACAAGGTCAAAGAGAGAAATCAAGTTCTTAAGATGACTTCAGAAACTGCAAGAGGCTAAGCAGTGTGTAATGCATAACGCTGCACAATGTAGATTTATCCTAATTGTAACCCAGTGCCGTATGTCACCAGTACAGATTATAAGAGAACAGCGCGTGCATGCAGAAGTAAGTGTTTGCAGTTTAGTTAGTCCCTTAGGTTTCTCCGTATTTTACTTACCAGTTTGCTGTCGCAGTTGTTCCTTCTGGCCAGCGACAAACTGCCGAGCTTCTGCAATTGACCCAAAGAGAGCAGCAAATGGGTTTGTGGAAATGCTGTTGTTGTTCTCCTGATCCGTCATTTTACTAAGCAGCAGGTTCCATGTAGTGTGTAATATGGAGGCGCCTTATCTGTGACAATGTAACATGAGCACAGTCAGATTCACAATAACAGTATGGCTTCATATTTACAGTGTTAGCAGCCAAGTCTAAGTTTCTGTTTGGAGCTTTGATGGCGAGAAACCAACTGTAAGTAAAGTGACTATCAAGGGGGATTGACTTGCCTTCTGTGAGTCACAACCTTAAAGACGTTTATGAAGACTAGAATAAGTAATCGATATAAGATCAGCAGGCGCTGCTTCCGCTTCACAGATCGGTGATGACACATTCATTGGCCTGTTTGCAGCTCAGTCCCATTGAGATTGAAATTTTGGCTACAGGCATCTGCTAAATTGATCAGAGATGGCACATGTAATACACAATCAATGTAGTACACAATCACATGTACCAGAAATGCTACAGATTTTCCACACAGAAATACAGTATGAAAATGAGCACGGGAACATAGTACGCTAGGTTCACACTAGCGCCCGGAGTCCGTTCTCAGCTTTCCGTCTTCTGCATGCAGAAGACGGAAAGCTGACAGACCGGGTCCGGCCATGTGCGTCGGTGAGCGTTTTATGCTCTCCACTGCGAAACAGTTTTTTTTAAACCGACACAGAGTACTGCATGTCCGACTCTGTGTCCGATTTTTAAAAAAACGGTTTCGTGGCGGAGAGCATAAGCCGCTCACCGGCGCTCACGGCCGGACATCTTTCAAACCCATTCAAATGAATGGGTATAAAAGAGTCCTGCAGCTTTCCGTCTCCTGCTCTGTTTTGTTCAGGAAACAGAAACCTGTACGAACGGAGACCGGGCGCAGATGTGAACGAGCCCGTAGCTGCAAAGTAGATGAGATATGTCCAACCTCATGCATGTGCTGTGAAAATTACTGCAATGTAGCCAACCCTTCTTTTAAAGCAGAGGCACAGATGTGAACACAGTCTGAAGTCACAAGATTATAGTAGCTGACCTAAAGGCGTAAAAGGGTATTCCAGTATAACTTGCTGATCAATTGCGATCTGAGTACCACCCTTCTGTTCAAGAGAATAGGATTCCCGTTCTCCTGTCTGAATGGCGTGATAGGCAGAGCGATGGAGTTGGAGGCAGGACCGGTTTTGGGTAGAATCCAAATAAAAGTTACCGACAGCAAATCTAGCTTTAAAATAAAGCGGCGTTCTCACTACCGCCGCTGTCTGCCCCAGAGTTTCAATCGTAAACCCAGGGAAAACTGTACCATTAAAACCTACTCATTTGAATGGATTTTTACAGGTGACCGCCAGTGTCAGTATGCTGCCTCTCCACGGGGAAACCGTTTTTTTATTTATTTATTTTTGCACGGACACAAAGTCGTGCATGTATGAAGTTAGTGTAAATATTGATCTTACATAAGGAATTAGATACATACTTTGTTACATATTTAGAAATTCACAAGATTTTTGATGCATTAGAGAAACTTTACTGCTTCTGTTATCTGTGGATAGAGGTAACCTAGAATAACTGGAATACAGGGCAAAAAAATACATCACATCCCAATGAAGGTTACAGATACAGCAGCGGTCCTACGGGTTAGGCGCACACAGGAATATGTAACATACAGACAATGGCAGGTATTCAGTGCAGATCTGACCCCAATACACAAACTAACCCCATGTCACTGCATCATATGAACACCCCTACACCGCTTGTACCTGCGCTCTACATTTATGTCACTCTGCACCATCTGCAATGTCACCAAGGGGTTAATGTATAGTGACAAGTGACACAGCCAGCACCACACTACAGTACTTACATGGATGGGACATAGGCAGCACCCCACTACAGTACTTACATGGATGGGACATAGGCAGCATACTACATACATAGAATACATAGGCAGCACTAACATGACACATGTAGCAGAGCTGATCCTGCAGTGTGAGCCATATGTGCAGTCCCAGGTCACACCACAACAACAAGAGTTGTACCAATGACACATCCAGCTCTGCTGTACGTGGCCATGTTGTAGTGCCGCTGATACATACACACCTGTATACTGCAGCCGCTATATATATACACACCTGTATACATACACACCTGTACACTGCAGCCGCTAGACACATACACACGGCTCCGGCTCCTATGACTCACCCTTCTACCTACATGACACTTCCGCTTCCGCCCTCAGCTGCAAACATGGGGGTATGTGCTGGAGTGGAACGGGTTAATGGCGATCATGTGACGGTCAGGGAGAGGAGGGAGGGGCTTAACTCAGTGCGGCTGTGGGCTGTGTGCTGTGTGCTGGGGAGGCGGCGACTGGGAGGTGCTGGGGACATGTGTGCTGTACACCAGGGGGATATAGGGGACTACACAGGAAACACAGGATAGATGATGGGAAGTTATACTCTGCACAGGATAGATGATGGGGAGTGATGTTCTGCACAGGATAGATGATGGGGAGTGATGTTCTGCACAGGATAGATGATGGGGAGTGATGTTCTGCACGGGATAGATGATGGGGTGTGATGTTCTGTACAGGATAGATGATGGGTAGTGATGCTCTGCACAGGATAGATGTTGGGGGGATGATGCTCTACGGGGGTGGTAATACAGAGTGGATGCGCCAAGACACTGAGCAGCCGTAACATTGTCACCAGGACCAGCATATCAACCACAATAAGAATCGCTGCCTCCATCGCTGAGATATTGCCATTTTTGGAGAAATGAGAGCATTGTCAATGCTCCAAAGTAGTGGCCAGCCCTCATTGCTCCAAAGAGCTCATTTGCATATTGACAATACCGTATTTTCCGGACTATAAGGCGCACATAAAATCCTACGATTTCCTCAGAAATCGAAAGTGCACCTTATAGTCCGGTGCGCCTTATATATGGATGTAAGCAGCGGCCGCCGGCAAAGTCTGCGTGCCGCTTCCATACATTGCAATGGGAGCGTGCTATTCGAATACTATTCGCTCATCTCTAACTTCAATTGTAACTTCTTACAATTGAAGTTAGAGATGAGCGAATACTATTCGAATAGCACGCTCCCATTGCAATGTATGGAAGTGGCACGCAGACTTTGCCGGCGGCCGCCGCTTAACTCCTCGCGTGCCGAGCACTTCCATTCATTTCAATGGAAGCGTGCCATTGAAATGAATAGAAGTGGTTGACACGCGGGGGGTTAAGCGGCCACCGGCAAAGTCTGCGTGCCGCCACTTTCAATCACATATAAGGCGTCCGGTGCGCCTTATATATGAACCTAGACAGGACTATAAGGCGCTCATGGGTAATGCGCCTTATAGTCCAGTGCGCCTTATAGTCCGCAAAATACGGTAATAGTGATGGCTTTGCAATGGAAGCATCTGCGGGGTAGAGTTAACATGCCGGCTTCTGCTGTTAGACTCGCTTTAAAGAAGACCTTTCATGTCCTCGGGCACATACAGTTTTATATACCGTCTGAATTCAACGCGTTGTCGGCTTTCCCATTATGTGCCCCGAGGCTGGAGATATCGGTGCATTTAGTGAGAACGTCCCTCCTGATAGTACTGTGTGTAGCGCTATACCGTCAGACTGGGCGTTCCTTACCACTCAGTGTCATGGTTCTTCAGTTGTCCTTGCACCACAGGTTCTAATCCATGAATCCCAGGAACATCCCTGGAGACCTTGGAAATGCTATGACCTACTCATCTAGCCATCACAATACAGTGCTAGTCACAGCCACAACCATCCTTACACTTCCCCGTTCTGCTGCCATCACATCATGAAGGAATGTTTACTTACTGATATATCCTGCTCCCTGACAAGTGAAATTGTAGCAAGATACTTCCTGTTAGACTGCAATGTTATTACATAGCTATGTAGTATAATATAGCAGCCATGTAGCTATATACACGGTCATGGGTGACTTTATTCAGTATTATCAGCAACTGATCCATCTAAGGTCACAGAACCCTGAGGTCACCTTTATAGTTCCAGGCTCTTAGTTGCTCTGCCCACATGCTGATCTGGTGATTGACCTGGTTATGAGATTAGAGCTATTGGGACACCAAGAGGCGATGATTAGAATTGCAGACATTCAAACTGAACTTTTTTCCTCCAACTGCTGAAATTGTAAGGCCTCGTTCACATCTGCATTGGTAATCGGTTCACATCCGCATGGGGACCCCCCGTAGGGATTACCAAACGCATTGGCAAGCAGTGAGCTCATGAAAGCACACGGACCCCATAGACTATAATGGGCTTTCCGCGTTGTATCCGCACGGAACATGCGGACTGGAAAGTACTTCACGGTCTACAAGGTCTTCACGGTCGCAAGGAGACCCCCCGGACGGAATGCAAATGCAAGCGATGTGCTTGCAAAGCACATGGAGCCCATAGACTATAATGGGCTCTGTGTGCTTGCCGCGCACTTCCCGCACGAATGAATTGTGCGGGCAGTGCGCGGCAAGCACACACAATGCCCATTATAATCTATGAGCTCCATGTGCTTTGCAAGCACATCGCTTGCATTTGCATTCCGTCCGGGGGGTCTCCTTGCGGACGGAATATAAGTGCTAGTGTGAACCAACCCTTAGTTTCTGGTGTTAAAGACGTGATGCTATCATACCTCCATACTACAACCATGTAAAACCAAACAAGTTAAATCATTTTAATAAAACCGTAGAACCACTTCACACAACACTTTCTAAACACATGCCCATGAGAACAAGGCGCAGGAAGGCAGTGGCTTCAGCTGCAGACACTTACTTTGTTTCCTGCACATAAAGGCTAGAGAGAAGTTTTCATTGCTGATCATTTACAGCGTGGATTGCTACACCAACACATCATCATGGTGACCTCTTATATCTGGCTAGTTGGGGCCTTGCTCATTGAGGGTGTCATTTCACAAGGTATGTAGAGGGGACAAGGATCATCGGGGAGTTGTATGAATTGATCTTAATAAAATATTGAGTATAATGTATTAAAGGGAAAATGATCAATTGTGATGATGACTAATTTTTTTTTTCTTTCTTTCTGTAAAAATCCACTTCACTGCAAAAGAAAAATTCAAAATAACATGTAAGTCATCTCTCATTATATCTGTTATTAGAATTGGCTAAAATGGAGCTGTTATGGGGGGAGATTTATTAATACTGTCCTAAAGTTCAGATACAGCCATAGCAGTGATACACGCTAAATGATACAGTCTATCAAGCTTTTTTTAAAATATTTTTCTTCCCATTTTCCTATCTTAAGGTGCATGCACACTACGGATACGGTGACTGATTCTGAATGTGAAAACACGTTCAGAATCAGCGCGTATAAAGCAGATCCCATTCATTTCAATGGGAGCCGGCATACGAGCGCTCCCCATTGAAATGAATGGGCTGCTTTTTTCACTACGAGCACTCCTATTGAAGTGAATGGGAAGTACCTGCGTGTACGGCTCGGACTGAGCCGAGCGCCGGGCCCCTTCACACCGCGAGCCGTACACGCAAGCGCTTCCCATTCACTTCAATGGGATTGCTCCTATTGAAATGAATGGGATCTGCTTTATACGCGCTGATTCTGACCGTGTTTTCACGTTCAGAATCAGTCACCGTATCCGTAATGTGAATGCACCTTAAGGCTGAGGCCCCACATTGCTTTTGTTGCAGTTTTTTGAGCCAAAGTGGATTGAGCAGAAGGGAGAAGTATAAGAACTTCCTATATATTTCCCATTCCTTTTGTAGCCATTCTTGGCTTTGGCTCAAAAAACCGCAACAAAATCTGCGTTTCCGCAACGTGGGGCCTAATCCTCTCCCCTGCTAGGGAACGAAAAGGAGGAGGAAAATAGAAAGAAATTGGGATAAAGTAGGCAGATAATGTGGCCCGTACTACATGATACCATTGCCCGTCACCCTAGATATACATTTATAGAAGACGTAAAGTATTAGAACAAACAATACACAAACAAGTAGCAAATTGTATCATATTAACAAAAGAAACATAATATACAACCAACACTACAAGCGGCCATTAAAAAAGGGGAAAAATGCATATGAAATGAAAAAAAATTAAATATTTTAGCCATTTACATATAGTATTTTATGGCAAAATACATGACAAGACAATAAACATATATAGTACATGCAGCATTGTACGCCATAACCATCAGATATACAGGCAGCCGCACTCACACTACCCAAAGGGTCTTTGTCTCCTAATTTAATACTTCTCCCCTTCTTACGTTACCCCTCGGCCTTGATGCCTATATTTTGCAACAAAATAATGGAGCCCACCATTAATAAATCCAAATCATTTTACGGCATTATTGCTTGTTGCTGGATCACCGATCAGATTACTTTAGGTTTTTGTTCTGCACTATAGCGGTAGTTTTGTTGCGTCTTTATTGTATTCGTTTCCTTTGGGTGTATGAAGCCTATCTGTCATTCCTTCTTCAGCAAGTGAAAAAAATGACAATTTGTTCCTTAAATGCAACAAAAAATGCACATGGAGGAAGGATGATATCCTCATCTCTGATCATATGGACCTGGATTTGGGCTCACTATGGAACGATCCTCGGGGGGTTTATTGTGCTTTTCCATCTGATGCTTCTATTGGAAAGCAATGTGTCGATGTATATGTGAGAAGTAAGTACACACTTTGTCAGTACTGTAGGGGGGGATTAGAGAAGTTTGCAACGTATTGTTTTTAGGTTACCTTATAGCTTGATGCCTCAAAATATTAAAGTGGTTGTTTAAGAGTGTAAGAAATGGAAGTATCTGCAGGGAATGTCCTAAAATCGCTGACCAATCCATCTGTCCAATCTAGTGTCGCTCCAGGGTCAATGCTCCAGTGGACCCCGCTGGTCTTTGTTTAGTTTCCTGCAGTGTTGACGTTCTGCATATAACTAGGCCCTGGCTTCTTTGATGTTGGTGGCATGTATGGTACATGACAACTGTGACCAATGCTTCAAGTGTAGCAGCCATATGGGTGCAAAAAAACCATAGACGGGCAACTGGGATGTCGATGTTGGAGCAGAGCTGGATTCGACAATTGAGTACTACTCGGATTGTTATTTTATAATATGACTTCTATTAAACAACCCCTTTAGATCTTCCATGATCAGTGAGAAGGTTCTGTAGCGTAGACGTGAGGCTGGTGGAGATTTATTCTATAACCTCCTCTGGGCAGCCTGGTACTAGAACTAGGAGGCTACTAATATATCACCATTACTTTGAGAAAAAAACGTAAAAATATTTTATTTTTTGGAACTAGTTGTGCTCATTATTAATAATTATTGCAATTAAAAGTTACAACCACATTACCATGAACAGCAGGGTTCACCAAAATTTTGGGGCAACACGACTCAGTGGTTAGCACTGCATCCTTGCAATGCTGGAGTCCTGGGTTCAAATCCTGCCAAGGATAACATCTGTATGGAGTTCCTCCCATACTCTAAAGACATACTGATAGGGAAAAAATGTACATTGTGAGCCCTAATCTACATAAAAGAGAGAAAAAAAAATTCCGAAAAATTTTAAGAATTAGTATTAGAGCCATACTGGATATTAACTCCTTCATGACACAGCCAGTTTAGCTATTTGGGACAACACAATTTTTTAATTTTTTTTTTTTTTTTTTTTTAATTTTCAAATTTTTTTTTTTAATGTTTTATTTTTTATCTCCGCCTTCTGAGGGCTATAACTTTTTTTAAATCAACTTATGTAATCATATAAAGTCTTATTTTTTTCTGCAGGACAAGTTGCATTTGGTAATGAACCATTATGGGTTGAATATTGTATTGTATTGAAAAGCTTTTATTACGTTTTGGCAGAAAGTGGGTGGGATTTTACTTTTTTGTGTTTAATTTTTTTATTTTTTGGGTACAATACTTTTTATTGTACCCAACAAAGGGCTCATGGGCCCTTTTGTAAAAATTCAGCATGTGCCACTTACAACTTCATTCATGGGTGTCTGTAGAGATAGGGATTTCGACTTATAGTCACAATTTTTATCGAAAAAACTATGCAATGCTCGATCTTTTTGCAATTAATTAGTGAAGGAGTCACAGGGTGGCACAGAGTTCTTTGGGAGCGCAACGGGAGTTGCAACCAAACTCACCAGTAGCTTTAACCTAACTTTCAGTTACATCTCTAAAGTGACCCATTAATGGAACATGTTGAGCCGGGAGCCCCATTTAAGCTGAAAGTTAGTTGTGGCTTCTGCAAGTTAAGAGTGCCCCCAGCGAAGTAATGGTGCCCCCTTGTTCCCCCAGCAAAGTAATGGTGCCCCCTTGTTCCCCCAGCAAAGTAGAAGTGCTCCCCTTGAATACTGACCCCTATTGCACTCAACATTGTTAATAGCCCTGGTAATGCCCCCTACAAGTAATAGTGCCCACCTCCCACAGGTAGCAATCTCCCCCCACATAGGTAATAGTACCCTAATTGTCCTCCCCCCAGCTATATAATAGTAGCCCCCATAGGTAATAGTGAACCACATGTATATTAGGTAATAGTTCTCACCCACATAGAAGGAAGCATCGATCCAGGGAATAGGTTCCAGTCCCAGAGGTGAGACCTGCATCCATTTATGACACATCCTATAGATATAATGTCAATGTGTAACATAGGAATCCCCTTTAATATTGAAATGTGCTTTGAAGACGAGAAATTGACTCCTAAGTATATATTTTATGTGCATTATGGTTATATTTTGCTACCTCTTACGCATTGCCATACCCCATGATATATTCCATTTCGCACGCCAACCTATAATTTATATATATTATATATATGTATAAACTTCTTTTGTTTGTCAGAGTGCTTGAACTGCATACAAATGGACGCGGGAACAATTGCCGGCTTCATTGTGGCAGATGTCATTATGATTGTTCTTATCGCTACCGCTGTATATTTTGTTTCTGGTTCAGAGACTCGACGACCAGGACGAGGTGAGTTGTTGTCTGAATATTTAGCTGTGTGCTGGGTCCTCCTGACGGCCCCTGATACATAATATTGGGCAGACTTGTAGCCAGGACAATATTCATATGTGATGCAAACCCACCTCTCCATATATATGACATATATAGGAAGTTCTTATACTTCTCCATTCTGCTCAATGCACTTCTAGCTTTGGCAAAATCTGCAACATAAAAGCAGTTTTTTCACAACATGAGGCCTCAGCCTAAAAAAGTATTAAGGTTCCCATTTACAGAAGTAGGACTAAAGCTGAAAATAACACTGTTATACTACATGTGTATATAGTATGGGGAACCGCTCAGGTAGATGCTTGTAGCAGCGCAGGAAACAGGGACACAGACACTGGATTGCACACAGGTTCAGGCTTTATTCACATGTAAGGCATACACTGCTTTTGCAAAGCCACAGGATAAACAAAACAGAACCTTTTTCGGCTGAGAGCTGACTTAAACATAAGGAAACTTTTCCCTGACTATACAGGAGACTGGCTACCAGTCTCCCACCTTGGCAACAACAACGGGTGGCACAGTACCTGCTTTGGAGGTCTGGTCTGGACAGGTTAGCTCTGTCAGTGTGGTGCCACTCTGCTAGTCTTCACACTCAGGCTGTTATTAGGGCCTGATTTGTCAGCCAACCTCCCTGGTGTGAATCTTTACCAAACACCCTTTAGCTGCCTGGCTTGGACATACCTGTCTTCCCAGACCACACCCTTCACTCTCTCACAATAGTAATAGTATACAGCACACATACTGAGTGCATCTAATTCACGGCCATATGTCATGCTGCTATACCCACACATACATATATAAATAGTACACATAGGCATATACACAGATGTCTATGCACAATACACACATACATACACACATACATGTATAAATAGTACACATAGGCATATACACAGATGTCTCCACGTTAAACACATACCTACATTCACATACTACACAATACAAACATATTAAACATGCATTACATACAAGTACACAATGCGGACACACATACATACACATTACACACATATATAGTTACACACATTAACCTTGTTATCTCTCTTATACAGCTATAACATCCCACTAAACTAAATGTTTTAAGTTACAACAGTTAGAGGTTAATACCAGCTGTTGTAACTTGATCTAAGCAGTTCTATCTGGAGTGACAGGAGGGGAAGGGGTCTACAGAGAGAGGACACAGACACAGGAGGGGGGGAGGGGGATGGCAGGACTTTTTGGTACCCCTTTACATTTCTACCTGACTGTTCCCAAGACAACTCCCTGCCTCACTGCTACAACCCTGAACTGGGGAAAATAGAACTAAGTATGTTATCTCTCAATATGTCTGATCTTTTGTTGCTGTATTACTAATCTGTACAACTCAAGGTTGCACAGAGTCATAATACGACCAAATGCATGAATCCATAATGGAAGCACCTGGACTCATTTATAGACTCATTTTATCTTCTGAGTCAGTCATTTGCACACACATAGATACTTTGGAAAGTGAGATGAGTATTGTAATAAAAACTATAACATCAGGGGCAACACGGTGGCTCAGTGATTAGCACTGCAGCCTTGCAGCACTGGAATCCTGGGTTCGAATCCCGCCAGGAAAAACATCTGCAAGGATTTTGTATGTTCTCCCCATGTTTGCATGGATTTCCTCCCATTCTACAAAGACATACTTAAATGAAAAAAATAAAAATGTACATTGTGATCCCTATATGGGGCTCACAATCTACATTTAAAACCCCCCAAAAACTATAACATCATTGCAAAAAAAAAAAAAAAAACACCCCACTTAAAAGAAAGCTGTTTACTGGTATGTTTAACTGTTAGAATTGCCTGGACGCAATGCCCAATAAACTCTGCTAGGGAAAGGGAAGACAGAGACAGTAAGTCCTAAATTCAGCCCTACCTATCCCTACCTATTAGCTGCAACTGTCCTAATGACAAGGACAACTGGACGACAAACCCTACTCTAGATAAGTAATACACAGAACAGGACAAGAAGAGGAGATAGCAAGCCAAGGGTCAAACCAGAGAGATAAAACAGTACCAAATCGCAATCCAAAAGAGTAGTCAGAAAAGCCAAAAAGCAGAGGTCAGTGAATACAAGAGCAGGTGAAAACGCTTAGCAAGGTCAGAGACATAATAGATAACAACCTTGTGTGGGCTGATGGCCAGAACCTAAGCTTGATTGGCAGATAAGTTGTCAATCACAAGCACCCTAACAGTGCCAACACAGAATGACAAGAGTCCAGGAGCAGGTAATCACAAGCAAACGCCCCTCCGGCGCCATGCAATGCGGCCAGAGGAAGGTGAAGGAGTTTGAATAGGTGAGGACGTAACATCAACACTGTAAAAATTTTAATCTCATAACTTTTTTTAACCTTTTGTAGCATCTGATAAACAGAATCTGATTGAAAGAGATACTGAATATCAGGTGAGTGGCAACAAGGACTGTGAGTAACACTAGGGTAATAGTACTACACAAAACCGCATTACATAGACAGCCCGTTGCATCGTATAGGCAATGTGCAAAGCTTCATTTCACCAAGGGATCTTGTAGAAATTGATGACAAGGGGCATAGCTATAGGGGTGTAAGGATAGCAACTGCTACTGGGACCTGGGGGCTTAGGGTCCAAATGACCTCCCTACTGCATAAAAAGACAAGAGGATTATAGATAACACAAGTGAGGGCCCCTTTATATATTTTACATTGGGTTCCAGGGGTATCAAATTACGCATCTGTTGATGACAATTGGCATCATCGCCTGTTCTGAGCAGCCCCTGCCGCTGGAACTACACAGTGGACAGAACCAGAAGCATCCACTGTGTATTGACTGACCAATTGACAGCTGATTGGTAGGGGCGCTGTGGCCAATGTTGGCCTGAGATTCCTTGGGCCCACCAGATAAAATAATTCTGGGGCCTGACCTCCAAAAACGATAAGGAAATAGACCTTTCGCCGAACCATTATTGTCTTAGAGTCTGGACCTGCCAGGGCATCCTTTGGTACTTTGGGGGCCAGTTGGATACTAACTGTGGCCAGTGATTTCCAAGCATTTCCACTGATTTTGTCAAGACAAGACCAGGCAGTAGAGATTAGAGGGGTTGATCAGATATGCACCAATTAGGGCTAGTTCACACACAGTTTTTTGCAGTCGGATTTTGGCGCAGAATCTGCCTCAAAATCCACCTGCCAAAAAGGCTCCCATTCAGTTCAATGGGAGCCACTCGCTTTTTTTTCCCGCTAGCGATTTTTTTTTCAGCTAGCGGGAAAAAGAAGCGGCATGCCCTATCTTCTGAGACAGCTGCGGCCGCCGCGTCGTGAGACTCACTCCCAGTTGGACCCATTCATTCAGGCCTAATCAGGAGTGGAATGCCAGTGCACTGCATCCCGTCACGGCTAGCCGCGTGAAAAGATACCCTTAGTAGATTATTTTTAACTCATTCTGCCCCATTGGAAACTAGTTTATCCACATGGAAAACCATTTTAAGAGCTGTCACTTTCCTGTACATAAGAATGGTTTCATTGTTCGCTTTCTTTTTCTAGGTCTTGGCACGACGTGATAACGACCCATACAGCCATCTTGCGCCCCGCGCTAAGAGAGGAGGCTTCTAATATTGCCATGTTTGTGTTTCCCTAACATTTAGCCTTGTTGACCGTCTTCAGTATATATGTTTTTTACCTAAATCAATGGAAAATTTTCTCTGGTCTTCTGTGTTTTTCTGTGCTGAATAAACTCGTGAAAACAACGGAAATCCTGTGGGGGGTTATTTAGCTGACGGAGGGGGAAGAATCTCCCACCTGTGATCTAGATGTTCAAAGACAAGCTCGAGAGTCTGACAGCAAAGGAAGTCGAGACAAGAAAGTAACAGAATGTTGAAAAGAGAAAGAAGAGCGCAATGTAAAAAAAAAAAGAATGGATGGGACTTGCTAAAGTCACTGCAGTTTGTATAGAGTAATAAACCCTTTCTATTGATATGGGGTCCGTCCATCCTATGTGTCAGAGGGTCTATATGAAATATTGACTTCTTAATATCAATGTGCACGTCTTATGGTTTACAAGTCTCTGACTTCTTAACTCGTAAAAGCCCAAAGTAACATATATAGGAACATACCAGGTGATATTTTACGTCTACAGCCAGATCCTAATATTCCTACCCTGCCCACACCATAACACATCTACACATCTAAAATCTATTTGCAACGTCTGCTGTCCCACTGGCTGTTTATGATCGACTCTAGTAAACCTGCCTGTCCCATTGAGGATTATTATGTGTTCTGTTTGTTCTGCTGCTGGACCTGTTTAGTCCTGTTTTACGTCTTTGGATTCTGCAAGTTCTGCCATGTCTGTATCCTGTGTACCCTACAATCTGAGCTTCTATCCTGCTTGTATCTTGTGTACCCTGAAACCTGTGTCTACATCCTGAAATCCCTAAAACCTTAGGTGAACCCTGAAACCTGTATTCTTTGGCCACCTGTCAAGGTTACCATCTGCCTGTGCCAAGACCTCTACCCAATGATGTGCCTACTTTAGGTTGCTGCTCATGGTATCTCTTGATTCTTACCCTGGCTGATCCTGGACTCGGTTCTGTTCCAGCTGTGTCCTGCTTCCATCCAAGGCTACTCCTATACCACCAGAGGTCAGCTGTGCCACTCATGTCCTGCCTGCACCCGTATTGGTACAAACTGTCCATTGTCTTTGCTACTTCCAGTTTTTGGCCAGTTGTGGTTTAGGGATCCCCTATCCTATTGCGTTTTATGCTCCTTTATAAGAGTACTGCTTCACTTTATTATACTTTGGACTCTTCACCCTTCACATGGTGCTCACTTCATACAGATATTTAAGCTCCCATGGACCTCTTTGCAGGGCGTGGATTTTATTCTGAGTTTTGCTATCAGCTGTATAATTTGTATGAACGCCTCTGTATATATCTGCTATATACTAGCAAGTGGCATCAGAGGCATCCATCAGAAGAAATGAAATATTCCTCATGTTACATGACCGATTACCACGTTATACTGTGACACCAACGTAAAGCTGGACATACACACTAGCCAGATGTCAACAGAACCCAACAATTTCAGCAGGAACCATCTAATGTGTATTAGATATTCTTCCGATATACAAGGATCAGGCATGTTGAATTTCAATATGCAAAATCCTTTGTTCTCAAGGAATATAACAAGGCACCGGCGCAGCTTCATACACACAGCACTTTCAACTATATCAGTGTCATCAGGGCAGGTGTCCTATAGTTGAATACAATGGTGAAGCATGAAACCTTTAGCTTCCTGCACTACCATTCAGGTGTCTTCTAGATGTCTGTGGTTTAGTGCACATCTGCTGCATTGAGCTGCAGATAAGAAGAGCAGGGCATGAGAAAATAAGTGACTTTTTTCATTTATATTCCACAATGGCTGTAGGTATGGGCCACTCGGGAGCATAGGACTTTGTGTTGGAGCCACTAGGGACCATTATACAGCATGCAGGGACCAATTGGGACAGCTGTACTCTATGGAGGGACCATTATACAGTATGCAGGGGCCAATTGGGGTAGCTGTACTCTATGGAGGGACCATTATAGTTTGTGGAGGGGTAAAAGATCAGTGGGGGTCTGACACTCGGGTCTGCTTTTGAAGGTGCTTTGGCGCTCATACAAAGCCTGTGTCCCCTTCACTGTTTATATTGCCATTTGACCCATCATAGTGCATTGTGCAAGGAAAAAAACCACACATAGTGAATTGACATCAAAGGTTTTAATGTCTAATGAATCCATCAAAGCATTTTACAGACTATAACACACAAAGAAGACATCACAAGACGGTACACCACAATTCTCTGATATACCCTCTGTAAGAAAATATTATGTGATTGAAGAACAATCTACAAAAATATCAAAAATTAAAAGAAAAATTGGATCGGCTGGGGTCCGACACCTGGACCCTGTGTTGATCAGCTGCTTCTGACACCTGGATCCTGTGCTGATCAGCTGCTTCTGACACCTGGACCCTGTGCTGATCAGCTGCTTCTGACACCTGGACCCTGTGCTGATCAGCTGCTTGGCAGCTGGAGGCCATATACAAGATATATGGCTGGAAGCAGCTCTGCTAGTATTCATGTAAATGGGAACAGAACTGCAGTTACTCTGCATCTCCACTACAGTGTACAGAGCTCCATACACTATATACAGTAGCATTGGTGCTGGGAACTGCAGCTCTGCTCCCATTCATTTGAATAGAGGCAAAGCTGTATACCTTGTATATGGCTTTTGTTGGACGAAACAGCTGATCTGCGCAGGGTCTGGATAGGTATTGGGGAACCCCGTTAAAGGGGGTGAACAATGTCTTAGTCTTGTCTAAGGTAATGAATCTGATAGGATTAAATAATATGATATTTTTACATAAAACTTAAAGAATAAGAGTTGCAGAAGTAAGAGCGGGCTGACATAATTATTTTAAATTTTGATTTAATCCATCGTACACGTCTTGTCTTCTTTTCTGAATTGGCTGTAAGAAAAATAAAGGAAAAAAATAATTAGCTTAATTTCTAGCGCAAAATATTGCATTCTGTTAGACCTTGGTCCCAGCTCATTGGACAATCGGTGAGGCTTATCTGAAAATGGGCAAGACATTGAAATATATCCATTAACCACAAAATTGTGACCCACACTGGCCCAACTAATTGGTGATATAAACCTTGACACCATGACAGGTGCACAGCTGTTTTTGGGAGAATCCTTTTTCCACCTCAAATGTGTAATTTGTGCTCACATCTCTTCAGTGTCGTAACTAGGAATGGTGGGCCCCCATGGTGAATGTTTCACATGGCCCCTCCACCCAAAGACCCTGACCAATCAACTACCCCCTTCCCCGCATTCCTGCACACAGTATTATGCCCCATAGTGGTCCCTGCATACACTATTATGCCCCAAAGTGGCCCTTACACACAGTATTATGCCCCATAGTGGCCCCTGCACACAGTATTATGCCCCCTAGTGGCCCCTGCACACACTATTATGCCCCATAGTGCCCTTGCACACAGTTTTATGTCCCATAGTGACCCCTGCACACAGTATTATTCCCCATAGTGACCCCTGCACACAGTATTATTCCCCATAGTGACCCCTGCACACAGTATTATTCCCCATAGTGGCCCCTGCACACACTATTATGCCCCATAGTGGCCCCTGCACTCAGTATTATTCCCCATAGTGCCCCTGCACACAGTATTATGCCCCATAGTGGCCCCTGCACACAGCATTATTCCCCATAGTGCCCCTGCACACAGTATTATGCCCCATAGTGGCCCCTGCACACAGCATTATTCCCCATAGTGCCCCTGCAGACAGTATTATGCGCCATTGTGGACCACCCATGTACAATTATTATACTCTGAGGTCTGAAAAGACCCCAGAGTATAACAATCGGAGACCAAGGGGAGGATACAAACATAACAATGTTAGTTACCTCTCCCTGGCTTCTGGCCCACTCCCCGGTGATGTTGGCTATCTTCAATGATAGAAGAGACTTCACTTGAGCCGGGGCTTGCATCACGATGCATAAGGACGCAAGCCCGGCCCACGTGATGTCTGTGACGTCACCAAGTAGGCCCAAAGCCTTCAGGAGCGTAGGAAAGGTAAGTAACAGTGGTTTTTTAATGTTCCCTCACCTCTCCTAGCCCTCCGATCATTATACTCGGGGGGTCTGAAAAGACCCCCCGAATATAATACTAATGATTGTGGGGTTCACGGGACCACAGCCTCACTTACTGAACCCGGCTCCTGCTCACAGCGGCCCTTGCAGAAGAAGAAGCGCTGGTGGCCGTGAACAGGAGCCAGGATTGGTAAGTAAATAGGCCCGATACATGCTGGAGTTAGTCCAGCAGATAAACTATATAAAAAAAAAAAAAAACTGCAGCGGTAGCGGCTGCTGCAGGGCCCCCTAATGTCCCAGGCCCTGTGGCAGCCACTACCGCTGCTACCCCGGTAGTCACACCCCTGCCTCTCCTATATTTACCTCGTAATCAGGATTGGGAACAGGCGGAGGACGTTCTTTGTTTCCTGTGTAAAAAAAAAAATTTAAATTAAAAAATATCACAGTATACTCCCACTATATGCAGAACTTGGATTCACAGAAGACCTTCTACCTTTTTTGTGAGCTCCTTTAGTAAATCCACTTTCTCGGGCTTGACCAGGTTTTCTCTTGCAGAACATATAGACAAACAGGCAAACTCCAAGTGTGATCAGGCAGTCGGCTATCGCAACAGAAATCATCATGGTAGGAGAGACCTCAGTGCAGGTTTCACATACTACAACAGAGGGAACAGGAGCTCAGATGTGGTTACTGCAGTCACCCCACACACTACAGCTGGTCGCTGGAGGTCCCACTACAGACACATATTGTGATCTGCTTATTGTCAATGAACAATAGGTCCATTCTGTCCAGAGAACCCCTTTAACATCAAATGATAAAGGGACTACCGATGTCTCATACTGTAAAACACCCATTCTAATAATCTGCAGGAGACATGGTTGCAATGTCAGACCTGGAAACACTGAACCAAAGAGAGATTAAATGATTACAATTGTATCCATTATCCATAGGATAGGGGATATCTTGCAGATCTGTGGGGGCCTAACAGTTGAGATGGCCACCAATCAGGATAATGAAGATGTTTTGTCCTCCGTACTGTATGGAGCAGTGGTTGGGATAGCTGAAGTGCAGCACTCCCATTGGATGTAGTGTCCATCCATCCTGACCAACGCTCCGTACAGAACGGGGACACAACTACCCTGTTCTTCTGATCAGTAGGAGATCTCAGTGGTTGGACCTCCACCAATGTGCACATTATCCCCATCCTATGGATAGAAGATAACTTCTTAATATGGGAGTACCCCTTTAAGGATCCACTTATATACTATGGAGGGTTAGGGCATTACACCTTTGATTTATGTATTCTTTCTATGTATATACACATAGTATACATAAACATTAAGGATTAAGAATTTTTCTATGATGTAACCCAAAAAGTTATATAACCTTGCAACAGTGACCAGAACGTAGAGGTAATGATCTACAAGTGGGATTGTCTAGGTGAAGTGTGAACTGCATGGATCATGGTCACCACTGAACACACAGTAACAGTTTTGCTTGTACTTGAGTTCCTAAAAATAGAATTCACATGGCCCCATGGTGTCCCCATAACAGTGCTAGATACTGAGTGTCTCATGTCCCATAATGGCACCATCTACCTGCTTCAGATGTCCTTCTAAACTTGTCTGCGCCCTGATGGTTGAGGACTCAACAAGCCAAGATTGGGTTACAGGAGGGGACAACACAATGGTTCAGTGGTTAGTAGAGATGAGCGAGTAGTACTCGATCGAGTAGGTATTCGATCGAATACTACGGTATTCGAAATACTCGTACTCGATTGAGTACCACTCGAATGTAAAAGTTTGATGCAGAACCAGCATTGATTGGTCGAATGCTATACAGTCGGCCAATCAACGCTGGTTCTTCTCCTACCTTTAGAAGTCTTCTCCGTGCAGCTTCCCTGCGGCGTCTTCCGGCTCTGAATTCACTCTGCCAGGCATCGGGCCTGGGCAGAGCCGACTGCGCATGTCCGCTTGTAGTGCGGGCATGCGCAGTCGGCTCTGCCCAGGCCCGATGCCTGGCAGAGTGAATGAAGAGCCGGAAGACGCCGCGGGGACGCTGCAAGGAGAAGACTGCACGGAGGATCCAGCCCGACCCTCACTCGTGGACTTGGTAAGTATAATTTGATCAAATGTTGCCTACCCCTGAAACAAGCATTTTCCCCCCATAGACTATAATAGGGTTCGATATTCGATTGGAGTAGTCGAATATTGAGGGGCTACTCGAAACGAATATCGAACCTCGAACATTTTACTGTTCACTCATCTCTAGTGGATAGCACTGCAGCCTTACAGCACTGGAGTCCTGGCTTCAAATCCTGCCAAGGACAAAACATCTGCAAGTAGTTTGTATGTTCTCTTCGTGTTCGTGTGGATTTTCTCCCATACTTCAAAGAGCACCTATATGGGGCTCACAATTTACAAAATTATTATTAAGATTGGTTAAGACTCAGGAGCTGGGCTAAATTTCAGGGATAACTTACACCAATTTTCTGTAGCAAATTTGTGTAAATATATTGGTCAAGGCACCCACTTTGATCCCCGACCCACTTTGTGCATGCAAAACAGCCATAAGCCTAAAATGTGCCACTTTTACATCAGAAAACTGGCATACTTAGTTGAATAAATTCAGGCCAATAAGAACAGTGACTTATATTTACTAATAGTCAAAGAGTGTAGACTAAGGAAACAGTCCGAAAACATGTCAGATTTATCACAATGGCTGATGCTGGATGACAAACCTGGTGTATCTTTTTACTGTCTAGTCGACATTTATGCCACATTTTAATTGGCTTACTTTGAGACAGAATTTTTGCACACGATTTTGGTGCATTTTGGTACCATTAACTCCTTCTGAGAAGCCAAGGCCACATGTTTAACAAAAAAAATGAGCTCAACGTAGATAAAGCAAGATGGTGCACCATATTTATGCCAGCGCCCATTAGTAACTACAACAGTAATTCTGGATCAGAATACACTCAGCCGGGGTAACCATGGGCTTCCATTGTACAACAGAATGGGCTACATTCACCTTCTATGCCCATAGCCATCACCAGTTTATTGGTGGGGGTGTCTATGTTAGACTCCCACCAATCTGATATTGATTAGGATAGGCGATCAATATGATAAGTTTGGAAAACCCTTTAAGGCCTCATGCACAAGACCTTTTCAGCATGCTAGCTGTGTTTTATATGGTTCACATACTGACTCATTACTTTCTATTACCCTATACACAAAGCTATGTACTTTCATGGTCTCATGTATGGGGCAAAACTCAGGCCCTGTCCTATTCCTGTCCGTTTTGCAGCTCAGTGCATGGGATGGTGGAGGAGCGGGCCAGACAGATGTCATCCATGTTGTCTTAGATCCCAACATGTATAACTTAATTGACTCAATAAATATGCAATGAATGCCATTCTCAATACTATTCTGCATAAGTTACGTATATATCA
Source organism: Leptodactylus fuscus (assembly GCF_031893055.1). Lineage (NCBI taxonomy): Eukaryota > Metazoa > Chordata > Amphibia > Anura > Leptodactylidae > Leptodactylus > Leptodactylus fuscus. Next base: position 36,922,742 of record NC_134270.1, on the reverse strand, counting down.
GGATACAGTCATAGATCGGTTCAAGCTTACCGTATGCATGCAGATAGAGTTGGTAGATACCACAGGAGTATAATCCATTTTGATCTGATGAATAATTTTGCAGGGTGTATGGCCCTACCACATCTGCAATCTTTATATCATTTCTTTTTAATTCAGTATTTCCTGTTGTAGGACAGGTCAATTCCACTGAGAGTCCTGAGATTTGTACCTGGAAATCGTAATTTTGCGTCTCCTCTGTTGCAACACATGAAAACACACGGTCAGTTTATAAACAAGCAGAAATGAATTCACGGACCCTGAGCTATAGGAAGTGATCAATCTGATAACAGACTGGGCTTTATCAGCAAACTGCAATTAGCTGAACTGATTATACTGCCGACAGAGCAGTGAGTGATGTCACTTGTCCTATCTCACAGGTCCGTGGTTATAGCAACGCTGTGTAAACAATGGGAAGAATAAGGTCACATAGCAGGCAAACAAAGCAGCATTTCTAAAGCAATATATTTAGGAAAAGTCTTCAATTTACACAAGCTATCAGTATAGATAGGATTCTTGAGATGGGACAACCTCTTTAATATGTATAATTTTTTTATTGTTTAGCTAGTTTTATATGTGAAATATGGGAAGTGTTTGATTTCAACTTTTAATATTTGTGTTTTTATACTTTTATAATTGTTAAATTTTTTAAAAAATTATTTGTTCGTTTGTACAATGCATTGCAATACTTTAGTATTGTAATGTATAGTCCATAGATTGGCAATCTATTAAGCCCTACCCAAAGCTGAGAACAGTAGCATACGGGTTTTGACAGCCATTTCATTTCAATGGTGGACATCATTCTTGTGATTGGTGGGGTTCCCAAAAAAATAGACACTTATCATTTCATATCATTTGTCCTGTGGACAGAATAAAGTTTTAATTCCACATTAAGAACAAATGGATTGGGCATGTTCAAATCTAAAAGCCTAATCTTTGTTTGCCACAATACACAAGACAATTGGCCAGTCCCACTGGAATCGGCAGATTTGCTGATAAGGATCTAATGTGTATGGTTACCTTTAGCCATATAAGTTGTGTCTAAGAGGAACATTTAAACATCTCCATAGGGGACTAAATAAACTTTACCTATTAAGATTAGATGATGACAGGAGGTGGAGGTGGTTGGAACGCTGCTCAGGTGGAAAATCACCTTCGAAATCACATGGTAATGGGCTACCCCAGGTATGGGAGTTTTGGCCATCTTTGGCATGGGACCATATGGTCCTACCCTAATATATACCCAATAGTTTTAATGTAACTGTTGAAGAATTATCCACCTGATTCTCTGGATATAACAGGACCGAACAGTTGTCATTTCTAAACAATACCGACATGTTATTCCCGAACCAAAGAAGGAACATAAAAAAGGTAAAAAGACTATACATGATGAGCATCTTACCTTCCTCCGAAGCCGAAGATGATCGATCTGAAAAACAAATGAACATATTCTGTATTAGAACACGAAGGTAAAGATTATTCCACCTGACCCTACATAGTAAATATTCCAAAAAACCCTGCAATGTCTGATGCTTACCTGATTATCAGCCATAACCTTTATTACTATTTCAATTTACTTTATCTTTTTTTGTGCAAAGAGTTGTGTAAGGCCTGGTTCACATCTGCGTGGCCCCCCCCCAAACAGAACACCGAAGGCGTTGACAAGCGGTGAGCAGTGAAACCACACGGACCCCATCAGATATTCATGGTATTTTTAACCCGGTTGTAATGTTTTCTATTTTTCCATATTATGAAAGCCTTAAAGTTTAAATTTTCCATCAATGTAACTATTTAAGGGCTTGCTTTTTTTTTTTTTTTTTTTTAAAGATTTGTATTTTTCAATGGAATATCTTGGGGTTAATTAAATTAACTCTGTGAGGAATGAGAAAAAGGTATTTTTTTCAAGTTGAGAAAAAAAAGCATTTCTGGTATTATTATTATTTTTATGGCTTTTTTTTTGTATAGTGTTCACCATGAGTTTTATTATATGGCTTGTTATGGATGTGACAATATAAAATATGTTCTGTATTGGATAGTTGTTTTTTTTTCAATTTTTTTTAAATATAATAATGTGTTTTGAGATGTTTATTTTAATCATATCTTCAAACTATGCATTCGCACCGCTGTTCATGGCAGGAGAGTAGAGGAGTTGATGACGGGAAACATTTCTCAGGAACTTCATAGATTTTAAGGGGTTACGTGGTCGTGATTAGAAGAGGTAACTCTACATCCTACTGGGAGAAGAAGAGGCTACTGTGGAGATCGCTGCCCAATACGTGTCCAGCTGTCACCAAACAAGAGGAAGATGAGACTCCATGGACTGTTATACCCCAAACCACCCACCCCATCCCACCTCCCCATATAGCGGTCACCAGCTAAGAGGAAGATGAGACTCCACGGACTGTTATACCCCAACCCCCCCCCATATAGCGGTCACTAACTAAGAGGAAGATGAGACTCCTTGGACTGTTATACCCCAAATCAGCCACCCCCCCACCCCACCCCATACTCTCCCCCTCGACTCCAACTCCCCCCCCCCACACCCACTTTACTAGCTTTGGCAATGCCAAATATCCATTCGGACATGCCAATAAAGCCTATTTGATTTGATTAGAGTCATGTCCCATCTTGGGCACTGCAGTAGAGGCTCTGTCCATCATGCTGTATGTCTTGGTTTGGTAACAAGCTATCGGGCATGCCACCATTGCCACAAGCTCAGAAAACCCATTTTCATACACAGTACTAGCAAATTCTAGGGAAGCTAATAGAAGGTAAGGGTTCAGAATCCTCATATTTTGGCCCAAATGCAGAACAGTTACAAAGCGAGTTTCTTGTCTCGAATTACACAAATGGTTGGCTGGACCCACTGATATTTGCGGAATTGTCCAACATTTCTGTAATGTGTATGGGTTCTTTATATGTAATTTATGTCATATGAATGTAATCATCTATAGGTAACACGAATCTACATCCCTTTCAAATATTTTGCTTAAAAATAAGTTCAGTAAAATTAGATTCTACATTGTAGAGAATGAAGTTTACTGATTCTCAGAAAAGAAGGGGGAAGTACTTCCAAGAAACAGGACTTGATGTAACTGGAAGTTGTGGTGAGCTGTGGGAAATCGAGAAAATAGAAAAATCACTTGTAGACATAAGCTCCTGAGTTCTATGCTTATCTTACCCTTAATTCACATCTGCGTTTGTTAATCCGTTAGGGGGAGTCCGCAGGAGGACCCCCCGAATGGACTACTGAACGCATTGGCAAGCGGTATGCAGTGAAAGCACATGGACCCCACAGACTATAATGGGGCCCGTGTGCTTGCCGCGAGATCTCCGCACGAGTCATGTGGACAGGAAAGTAGATTGTGACATACTTCCCTGTCCACATGTTCCGGGCGGAGATCTTGCGGCAAGCACACGGGCCCCATTATAGTCTATGGCGTCCGTGTGCTTTCACTGCATACCGCTTGCAAATGTAGGTTTGCAAATAATCTCTGTGGGCCCTTGTTAGACTATGGTGCCACAGACCCTATAGACTACGTATTACTATATATAATACATGGCAATACATATGACATCTGTGAATAATAGCAGCGCCACTTTGTATTATTATTTTTAACGGATTGAGTTTCCGTTTTTTGGGTCCCCAAGAGCACCTGAAGAATGGAAACTCAAATGCAGATGTGGACCTAGTGTTAGGGGTGATCTTATATACAGATAGGTGAATGTACAGTACTGAGATCTCTCTAATGGTCTTTTTTCTACTAGACCTGTGATCATGACAAATGGACATCTTGTACGTCTATAGGATAGAAGGTTTTACCATTATGACAGACAGAAATCCTTATTGCAAGAGCAGTGAGATTATGGAACTGACTGCCCAAGGATGTGGTAATGAATAATTTATTGAACAACTTCAAGAGGAGCCTGGATGCCTACTTAAAAAAGTAATATCACAAGTAAAGGTTTAATAGACTTCTTGAGTTAGGACATTATTCAGGGATATTTGGTCTCCATGGGGTTCATGCCTTGCTCTGGATCAACATGGTAGGATTAGAGATTAGATTTAAGGGGCCTCCACCTTCTTCCAACCTTAAATATATACAAGTGCTCAGCCTGTGGCCCCATACTTTTTATGGTGACAGAACTACTTTGAGACTGCTAAGGGCTCGTTCACATCTGCGCCCGCTCTCCGTTCTGCAGGTTTCCGTTTCCTGCACAAAACAGAGGCAGGAGACGGAAACCTGCAGGACTCTTTCATTTGAATGGGTTTGAAAGCTGTCCGGCCGTGAGCGCCGGTGAGCGTTTTATGCTCTCCACCGCGAAACCGTTTTTTTTAGTCCGGACACAGAGTCGGACATGCAGTACTCTGTGTCCGGTTTTAAAAAAAACGCTTTCGCGGTGGAGAGCATAAAACGCTCACCGCCGGACCCGGTCTGTGGTTTCCATCTTCTTGCATACAGAAGACGGAAACCACAGAACGGAGACCCGAACGCAGGTGTGAACCTAGCGTCAGGGTATGTTCACACGGGGGAAAAGGTTGCGGAAACCTTTTACCAGAATGATAAGAATTACTCTGATATTGTTATTCTGAGAACCAGTGCTCATTGATTCTACAAATGTACGTCTGCAATTTATTACCCTTTCCACTATTACCAATCCAAATTCTTTGTTTACCTTACGTGTTAATCTGTCATTTTAATATTCTGATGAATTAGGATTATACGGCTGACATTAGACATGTTCATAGTTGCTGGAATTTTGTCTACATGTTCTTCTTACTACAAAAACTTTCAACGAATTTATAGAATTCTTAGAATTCTATGAAAATAAATAGATTACAGTCCTTTCATTTTATAATATTTGTTAGTTTTTTCGTCATTACCTTCTACGTATAGATTAAAACCATAGGCAAAATGCATATAAACATGTAATAAAACAGAAAATTACAAAGACATACTAGAACGTATATGAAACATACATAACATATGCAAGATTATAAAGTGGCAGAAAATCTTAGTTTTACTTCTCAACAAGTTGCTTCCCCGGTTCATCAGACTGTTAAGGCACAGTAACAAGTCGCCTAATAGTGTTGATCCTAATGACCATGTTGTTGAGATTTAATCCCTCCAGTTTTTAAGACATTACCTATTTTTCCTTGCTATATTTGCCCCCTCCTATTAAATTGTGGAACCCTGCACTCCTCAACGTACTCACCAACATATAGTCCAACCAACAGCAAAGACAGAATAATCCATGGCTTCATTTTCTGCAAGTTTTGTTTTGTTCAATGATCGATAATAATCCAATTTACAATTTTTTTTTTATATATTTCTTGATTTTTTATCTTCGATTCTATTTCACATCTCTTTACTTTCTGTTGAACTGAATCTGTTTGATGTGTCAATCTCCTTGACTTTGGGCTTCCTCTGTCACCCCCTCTCCTTCTCGCTCGCACTGCTTCTCCTCCCCCTTCTCGATCAGACTACCACCCCATCTACACAAACCATGTTAATACATAGATCACCTGCCAAACAATGTTCTCGTGTATGCGCAAAACGAAACCCACAGATACAACCACATAGATTTTCCGATGTTGCTTTTAAAAATAGGTCTTTCCGGAATCAAGAGGCAACAAAGTCGCACATACAGGCCATCGAAATATAGATGAAGAAATCATATTACCATAGTGCACTTTTGAGGTTCACTAACTTTTTAATTTTTTTTTCCATTACCAAATATGACCTTAATAAAATGCCTTTTAAGAATAAAACTACTTTACAAATGAGTTCAATTACAAATATTACAATATTACAAATATTGTGCCATTTCTGAAATAGCTAAATATGTTTTGCCATATCCAGTTTTAAGGAAGCGCTTCCAAAGCTAAGATTCAGTCCTACTCTGGTCTAAGGTGACCAAGTCTGCATACTCCATACATCAGGCTGTATAGGCTCCATACAAAGTTTTGACTTGGGGCCCCCTACCCACACATGGAATAACGCCCTCTTTTCTGGCCGAAACACAGTATAATGGCCCATTTACACACATTATAATGCCCAAACTGACCTCCAGACAGTATAATATCCATTTGGGGACCTCTACAAAGTACAATGTCCCATAGCGGCCCCTCCTCACTATATATTGTTACATAGAAGCCCCTCCACACAGTATAATGCTCACAGTGGGCCCTATGTTGTTCATCACAAATATTGCAAAATTTTTTGCAGAACTGAAAAGTTTTGGGGTTCACCACCCACAAACTATTATTATACTTGGGGGTAATGTACTATAGAGGATATGTCAGCTCTCCTGTGTAATGTAGTATAGGGGATCTGTCAGCTCTCCTGTGTAATGTAGAATAGAGGATCTGTCAGCTCTCCTGTGTGATGTACTATAGAGGATATGTCAGCTCTCCTGTGTGATGTACTATATAGGATCTGTCAACACTCCTGTGTAATGTAGTATAGAGGATCTGTCAGCTCTCCTGTGTAATGTAGAATAGAGGCTCTGTCAGCTCTCCTGTGTGATGTACTATATAGGATCTGTCAACACTCCTGTGTAATGTAGTATAGAGGATCTGTCAACACTCCTGTGTAATGTAGAATAGAGGCTCTGTCAGCTCTCCTGTGTGATGTACTATATAGGATCTGTCAACACTCCTGTGTAATGTAGTATAGAGGATCTGTCAACACTCCTGTGTAATGTAGTATAGAGGATCTGTCAACACTCCTGTGTAATGTAGAATAGAGGCTCTGTCAGCTCTCCTGTGTGATGTACTATATAGGATCTGTCAACACTCCTGTGTAATGTAGTATAGAGGATCTGTCAACACTCCTGTGTAATGTAGTATAGAGGATCTGTCAGCTCTCCTGTGTAATGTAGAATAGAGGATCTGTCAGCTCTCCTGTGTAATGTAGAATAGAGGATATGTCAGCTCTCCTGTGTGATGTACTATAAAGGATCTGTCAGCCCTGTGTGATGTAGTATAGAGGATCTGTCAGCTCTACAGTGTGATGTAGTATATAGGATCTGTCAGCTCTCCTGTGTGATGTACTATAGAGGATCTGTCAGCTCTACAGTGTGATGTAGTATAGAGGATCTGTCAGCCCTGTGTAATGTAGTATAGAGGATCTGTCAGCAATCCTGTGTGATGTACTATAGAGGATCTGTCAGCTCTACAGTGTGATCAGTGGCGTAACTAGGAATGGCGGGGCCCCGTGGCGAACCTTTGACATGGCCCCCCCCCATAGTGGCCCCTGCACACAGTATTACACCCCATAGTGGCCCCCGCACACATTATTACACCCCATAGTGGCCCCTGAACACATTATTACACCCCATAGTGGCCCCTGCACACAGTATTACACCCCATAGTGGCCCCTGCACACATTATTACACCCCATAGTGGCCCCTGTACACAGTATTACGCCCCATAGTGGCCCCTGCACACAGTATTATGTCCCATAGTGGCCCCTGTACACATTATTATGCTCCATAGTGGCCCCTGCACCCAGTATTATGCCCCATAGTGGCCCCTGCACCCAGTATTATGTCCCGTTGTGGACACCCATTAACAATTATTATACTCTGGAGTCTTTTCAGACCCCAGAGTATAATAATCGGAGACCCAGGGGAAGAACAATATAAAAAAAACCAAAACACTGTAACTTACCTGTCTCCCGACTCCCCGCTGGCGGCCATCTTCAATGACGTCAGGGACGTCATGTGACCGGGAGCCTGTGTCGTGACGCACAAGGACGCAGGCCCCAATCATGGGACATCTGAGACGTCACACAAGTAGGCCGAAGCCTGCGCGGAGCCTGCCACGATCGGTAAGTATATGGGGCCCGTTAGCGGCTGGAGTAACTCCAGCCAGTAACGGCCTATTAAAAAAAAAAAAAAGAAAACGCAGCGGTAGCGGCTGTCACCGGGCCCCTAATGTCCCGGGCCCTGTGGCAGCTGCTACTGCTGCTACCACGGTAGTTACGCCACTGAGTGTGATGTACTATAGAGGCTCTGTCAGCTCTACAGTGTAATGTAGTATAGAGGATCTGTCAGCCCTGTGTGATGTAGAATACAGGATCTGTCAGCTCTCCTGTGTAATGTAGTATAGAGGATCTGTCAGCTCTCCTGTGTGATGTACTATATAGGATCTGTCAGCCCTGTGTGATGTAGTATATAGGATCTGTCAGCCCTGTGTGATGTACTATATAGGATCTGTCAGCACTCCTGTGTAATGTAGTATAGAGGATCTGTCAGTTCTCCATTTTTATTTTTTTTTGTGGGTTTTGTTTTTAAGACATTCACCATGCATGAAAAATAATATGTTCCTCAATCAAAAACTTTCAAAAATACAATTTTTTTTCCTATGTACAGAGTTGTATAAGGGAGCTTTTTATTGTGACATACACTATGTGATCAAAAGTATCCGGACACCTGGCTGATAATGACTTACAAGTTGGTGGCGCCCTCCATCGGTAATGCTGGAATCCAATATGGTGTTGGCCCACCCTTAGCCTTGATGACAGCTTCCACTCTCGCAGGCATACGTTCAATCAGGTGCTGGAAGGTTTCTTGGGGAATGGCAGCCCATTCTTCATGGAGTGCTGCACTGAGGAGAGGTATCCATGTAGGTCGGTGAGGCCTGGCACGAAGTCGGCGTTCCAAAACATCTCAAAGGTGTTCTATAGGATTCAAGTTAGGACTCTGTGCAGGCCAGTCCATTACAGAGATGTTATTGTCGTGTAACCACTCCGCCACAGGCCGTGCAGTATGAACAGGTGCTGAATCGTGTTGAAAGATGCAATCGCCATCCCCGAATTGCTCTTCAACAGTGGGAAGCAAGAAGGTGTTTAATACATCAATGTAGGCCTGTGCTGTGATAGTGCCATGCAAAACAACAAGGGGTGCAAGCTCCCTCCATGAAAAACACGACCACACCATAACACCACTGCCTCCGAATTTTACTGTTGGCACTACACACGCTGGCAGATGACGTTCACCAGGCATTCGCCATACCCACACCCTGCCATCGGATCGCCACATTGTGTACCGTGATTCATCACCCCACACAATGTTTTTCCACTGTTCAATTGTCCAGTGTTTACGCTCCTTACACCAAGCGAGGCGTCGTTTGGCATTGACCTGCGTGATGTGTGGCACCCAATCACCTGACCACGTTCGAAGTCCGTGAGTTCCGCGGAGCGCCCCATTCTGCTCTCTCACGATGTCTAATGTCTACTGAGGTCGCTGATATGGAGTACCTGGCAGTAGGTGGCAGCACAATGCACCTAATATTGGGGGTGTCTGGGTACTTTTCATCACATAGTGTAGTTCAAGAATTTTCATATGCGGGGATGCCTAAACGGCGTATGTTTATCCTTGTTTATTTTTATACGTATTCCAAGGAAAGAGGGTGATTTAATTTTTAGATTTGTTTTTTTTTAACTTATTTTTTTTTTTTTATGTTTTTGTTTTAGCCCCCCTCTCTTCCCCAAGGAGCTTGAACCAATGATCATTAGATTGCTTGTACTTTAGACTACCATACTACTGTATTGCAGTCTATGGCAAAATCCATGTATAACTATTGAAGCCTACCACACAACAGGGGAAACCAGACATCCAGCAGTGGTAACCCGTCCAATGAACAATATATGAAGTACTATATTTATAGTCCATTTAAGATAAAGGTTGCAAAACCAGTCACAGTTACCAGTAGGTGTAAAAGATCCTTTATTACTTAGGGATGGTAACAAACCAGAACTTCCAGATTAACCAGAGTTTCCCTTTAAGAAGCTCTTTATGTGTCAAATCCTATATAGTGTATGAGCACATAATGTATGTATGCTGTATATGACACATCAGTTTTATAAAGGTTAACTGATATGATATAACTCAGCTTTACTCACATTAGTGTCTTGTTCAATATTGGGATAGATTAGAAAGTACAACTAATGGAATAGATGATATGTCTGACAACCCTGACACCTACGATGAAATACATGGCACTATTACAGGGGTCTTCCAGGAGTTTAATAATGATGACCTATCTTAAGGATCGGTCACCAGTATCAGATTCCAGGACTGTGGGGTTGAAGTCAGGGCCATTTTTGGGTGGAATTGGCGTCTGCAACTTTTTCCATCTTCAAATGAGTGGTGAGGCATAGAGAATCTGTCAGCTCTCCTCTGTGGTGTAGTATAGAGGATAGGCCAGCTCTCCTGAGTAGTGTAGTATAGTGGATCTGTCAGCTCTCCTGAGTAGTATAGTATAGAGTATAGTATAGAGTATAGTATAGAGGATCTGTCAACATAGACGAGTACTGGGGGAGGTAGCGTTCCTCACCGCTCAGCGTCATCACTAGACGGTAAGCAAAGCCCCCTCACACAGTACAGCGCAATAGACGCTGCTGTGAGGAAGGGCGTTACTGATTGACAGTCAGAAACTCCCTTCTGACAGTGAAGAGCTACGGTACCGGCACCGATAGCTCTTCACTGGGGGCACAGAACGTAAAAGCTGCACTGAATTCAGCACACTGTCGGCTTTCTAGCGGTGTATTAAACCGCATGTGACCCAAATGGTGAAAGGTCCACTTTAAGGATTAGGCGCAACAGCGAGACGCAGTGTTTTTCATTGCGCTTTTGTCCCCAGCACCCCGTTATCCTCCTGCCTGGCCTCATTTCTGGAAATCCTGCACCTAATTAGTCTTAGTGATCACATGAGGTGCAGGACTCCCAGCAAGGAGGCGCTGGCATGAGACTAAATGGACACTGGCAGCGGACAATGGAGCAATGGGGACAGGTGAAGGCACTTTTTATTATATTTATTTTTATTTTACACCTCCCGCCAGGCACATGGGTTGCTCCAATTCCTGGACAAATCTTTAAAGGATTTATCCATCTTTACAATATTGATGGTCTGCCCATAGGATTGGCCATCAGTATTACATTTGTGATGATACAACAACCAGGACCTCTGCAGATCAGCTCTTCCAGGACAGTGTGGCTACAGGTAATGGTAACATTTCTTGGAGCTGCGCTGTTCACTTTCCATACAGAGTGTAGCAGTAGGTTTAGGTAGTATGTTGTTGCACATTGTATGGCAGGTGAGCAGCATGGCTCCCGAGATGGTATTACCTTTAGCTGCTCTGTCTCGGTATCGCTGGTCTGCAGGGTCCTGGTGGTGGGCCCCTAGAAAAAATTCCACTTATGGGCCCTAGACACCCCAGTCCGACCCTGATTGCTCAGTCACCTTTTTGTGGGAGATTATGCTTTTTATAACCAGGTGATGACAGAAGATTAGATGGGGACACAACATTGGTACATTGGTACAGCTGACCCCCTACAGAGGACCTTTCATGTTCTCTAAGATGTTTCATGATTTCTGAATTCAGTTCTGCAGGTACATGCTCTAGTACCAGAGAAACCAGTACTGTTAGATTTTGTACCAATATCAATGAACTGTTAGAGGGGCCAGCCTCATATCTCAGCGTCATTTCTGGGCAGTGAGGAACGCACACCTAATGGTAATAGACTTTTACCGTGAAGAGCGGGATGTTTCCCATTGTGCAATGATAATGCTGAGCTGTGAGGCCGGACCCACCTGACACTGCTGTGATATCAGTACAGAAATTAATGGTACCAATATCTCTGTTACATGGCACATCTTAGGCCGGGTTCACACAGAGTATTTTGGCTCGTGATTTGGTACGTAGACGCTGCAGGAGCTTTTGCCGGCCGTATACGCTCCCATTGTTTTCAATGGGAGCCGGTACCGTATACGCGGCGCTATTTTGCAGCCGCCGCAAAATCACGGCTGCAAAATAGTGCCGCGTATACGGCCCGCAAAAGCTCCCGCGGCATCTACGTACCAAATCACGAGCCAAAATACTCTGTGTGAACCCGGCCTTAGAAGACATGAAAGGTCCTCTTTAAGATACATCTGGGAGTGTGCATGAGCCCTATGGTCACTCAATGCTGGGGAGCAGAAAGGAAAAGGAGACAGGGAAGAGGTGGAGGAGTGGCAAAACTGGGCTTAAAGGTAACCCGGTGGCCGTGACCACCAGGATGAGCAGGATGCCAGTGCTACAAATGACATGTTATTTTTAATATTCAGTAAACTCTGTAAAAAAAAACAAAAAAAAACCAATGGTGGAATTGCATTCTTTTATCCATTCCATTCTACTTTTTTTTAATACATTATATGGAAGATTGAATAAACTATAAGATAATACGACTGAGAAAACAAGCCTTCTTATGGATATGCATATGAAAAAATAAGGTTAGAGCTCTTGGAAGCAACTTGTAACAATGTAACCTTAAAAAAGAACATTCAGATATAAAGTTTATGCTTTGTGGTTTAGAACCTTGTATCTTTGAGGGCTGCTGTAAGTCACCGCGCTTCCTATTAATCCTGTGATTCCCTCCTTAGGCCCCGTTCCCACAGAGTAACGCACCGCTCATTTAGACACGTATGCATGTGTCAGAGCGAGGCGCTTCAAAACAGATCCTATTGACTTCTATGGGTGCCGGCTTATGCGCGCTACATATTGAAATTAGAGATGAGCGAACACTGTTCGGATCAGCCGAACAGTCAAACAGCCGAACAGCATGCTCCCATAGAAATGAATGGAAGCACCTGGCACGCAGACTTTGCCGGCGGGCGGCCGCTTAACCCCCTGCGTGCCGGCCGCGTCCGTTCATTTCTATGGGAGTGTTCTGTGAGCGTGCTGTTCGGAACGGCTGTTCCGAACAGTGTTCGCTCATCTCTAATTGAAATCAATGGGAGGCTTTATAACCCATTTATTTCAATGTGTAGCGTGCGTAAGACCGGCACCTATTGAAGTCAATGGGATCTGTTTTGAAGCGCCTTGCTCTGACACGTGCATACGTGTCTAAATGAACGGTGCGTTATTCCGTGGGAATGGAGCCTTTGAAGTTTATTTCCTAGAACACTTTTTCAAAAAAACCATAACCACAAGTCAGCTGCAAATCCCGCTGGTTCTTCCTGCCAGTTGTGCAAAGCCTCTGTGTAGGGAGGTTTCACTGTATTGTGGTTTCAAAGAACATGGCCTTAAGCTGTAGCGCTTCTGGCCAATACACCCATCGTACAACCAAAGCACATCACCAGCAATATTGCAAGTAATTTAAGGGAATGAGATCCCATTGCCCTGTGTATATCAATATTTTGTAACTGAGGCCCCGGTCACAGCTGTGTTCGATATTCCGTTCGGGGAGTGGCTTGAGGACGCCCCAAATGGAATATCGAGCGCATTAAAAAGCGGTTAGCAAAGAAAGCACACGGACCCCATAGACTGTAATGGGATTCATAAGTTTTCCCTATAGTATCTGCACTAATCATGCGGAGAGAAAAGTGGTGCTTGCAGGACTTTTCTCTCCACTTCGTTCGTGCGGACACTGCACAGCGAATACACAGTCCCCATTATAGTCTGCTAGCAAAAAAGGAACTCATTGAAGTCAATGGGAGGCTTTTTTCTCAGCGCTGAAATTCCACACCAAGTTCCTCACCATTTTCCTCTGTGTGAATGGACCGTAAGGCATCACGTTGCGGAAACACTGCTTTTTTGTTGCAGATTTTGTTGCACTTTTTGACCCAAAGCCAGGACTAGATTGAGCAGAAGCCAGAAGTATAATAGCCTTCTATATATTTCTGATACCATTTGTAGCATTCTTGGCTTCGGCTCAAAAATCCGCAACAAGATCTGCAACAAAAAAAGTTGCGTTTCTGCAACATGTGGCCTTAGCCTAAATGTTGTTGTTTTTTTTTTTTTTTTAGACCTCCCTTCATCTATTATACTCTGGGGTCTAAAGAGAACAAAAGCCCTGGCAAAAAAAACCACAGCATTTTACAGTACCTGCATAGTGGATGGGATACTGGCTATGTACATTCAAAAGTGCATAAAAATATCCGCAATGGAGAAGCTGCGATTTCAAAAACACTTGTAAATCACAGCATGTCAGTTCACGTAAATGCTGGCGGTGTTGGTATAGGTATAATAGAAGCAGAAAGTCCGCAGAGGAAAACTCAGTGAATTTTCTCTTAAAAGTGCTCTGGTAAATAAGGCAATTCATCTGCCTACTATGCAGAAAAGCAGCTTTTTTTGCCATTGATTTTGCTGCGTTTTTTTTTTTTTTTTTAAGCCAAAGTCAAGAGTGGCTTGACAAGGAATGGAGAATACATAGAATACACTTTTACTTCTCCCCTAGGTTAATTCCACTCTTGGCTTTAGCTCGAAAAAATTCTGTAAAATTTGCAGCTTTTCCGCAAGCGAATCCCCATGTAATTCCGCAAGTGAATTAGCCTAAACCTGTGCGCAGTTCTCTTCTAATGTTTTGAGGCAGTTTTAACTACACTGTGTGAATACATGCAGACTTATAATTGCCAGGTGACCCAGCAGAGAACTATGTGGACAGGATTATATCTCGGTCCTTTGGAACGTCTCAAACTATTTGCAACATTCTCTATTCAGCGCTGAATGTGACCGTCACACCTGCATCTGACTGTGACAGACACCAGGTAACTAGAAACTCCTCCCCATGTAATTGGAGACACTATATCAGGTGGGAACGCCACTCCCCTGAACTTATACAGACATTCCTCTGCAAGTGCAGGCTTCCACTCACTGCCACAATCATGTCTGTGCTCTGCAACTTTGTTTTAGCTGTCCAAGTAGCCCTTTTTGCTACAGGTAAGTTGATATTGGTTATCTGTGCTGCAAGCTGTCATCTATAGCTGGAATATGCTGGGACTCTTTCCTAAATGTGGGATTAACACTTTCCCTGGAGTGCAACCCTCCACGCTGTGACTCATAGTAGGGAGTGGTTGTACTCTGACCACTGGGTATATAGATCAGAAGCTGTGGTCAGTCAGCTGGGGCTGTGCATGTCTAACCTGGTGCAGCCTACTATGGTGTGTATGTTCTGTCATGTCTTGTCCTAAGTGTATACATGTCTAACAGCTGAGTCCAGTTATGCGATGCTGTGGTTTTAAAGGGGTGCTTCAGTTTGTGTTAATATAGTTGCTCAGAAATACAGCAGGGTTTAACTTCTGACAGCTGTTGGGTTGTAAAGATGACCACATTCACTAATAGATATGATGTACAGTAGTCATTATCTTATGGGACTACATAGTGCTTAGACTTCTTGCTACAATGTCTGATATATCCAAAGTATGTGATCTTGTGGACTCTCACTGACTAGTTAAAAACAATTACAAGCCCCACAATCTCTCCTCCTCAAAGGCCGTAATGTTTTGAATTTCTGGGCCATATTGCTGCAACAAATCTTGTAGCATCCGTGGGTCAGAAGACTTTGAACTTGGTGCATTATGGATCCCTATGATGATCCTTTGTTGAGACAAAGTTTGTGGCCAGAACATAGTCCAGAAAAATTCAAGGCACTATGGATTTGTCCCTCAGGTTTATTTGTTCTCTAGCCCCCACATCTCCAGAGCAATCAATGCTGTTAGTTTTGGTGCCTAATATTGTATTTGAGCTCTGTACTATACACTAGGCCTAATTAAAACTGTTTTGATACACACTCTGTATTATAATCTTCCTCAAGAATGAGGACTTCAGTGAGAAGCAAAGGGTCTGTTATTCATCGCCACTCGGTGGCTCAGGATGAACTGCAGGGGTCAGTGACTAAGTAGCAACACAGGAGGAAACAGGCTGGTCATAGTAGCATGTTGGCTGTGGAGGAGAGTGGTGAATGCCACAGTGGAACATTCATACTGCCACCATACTGGTGCTGGCATCATCACCTTGTTACAGTATGGCAATAAAACCATGATATACTTGCTGTATAATGCAGTGCCCTTCTCATCACATCTACAGGTGCAGTCAGGTCCAGGGTCTAACCATTCCCATGCAACAGGCTAACATGCTTAAGGTGTGCATTCATATCCCCTTACACCGGGTCTTGCGGCTACACTGTTTGTCATCAGTGAGATGGGGGACAGAGCGACTAGTTCATTGGGTCAGTGTTAGTGGGATGGGGGCTGGTGTGAGTGACAAGAAGCCCGAGGAGATGCTACACAGAGGGTTGACTAGCATACAGTTGAGGGACCCATAGGTTAAGGGTGTCATTGCTATATTACTTGGCAAGGGCTGAAGGATACTGAGATGTAGGTGAGGAACCCTTGTCCACCACCTCTTAGAAAACAAGTGCCTCACGGGTAGCCTGCAAATGGATTTTTTTTTTTTTTTTTTTTTTTTCCCCCAGCAGTCTGAAGTAACCCTGACCTGATGTAATAGAGCACAGGGCAATGGGTCAGCATCAAGGGGTGTCACGTGTTGGTTAATTTGTGACTCCGCTCAGCCAAGCAGTTCATTAGGTATTACAGAAGTGGTGCTGTCTTGTCTCTTTATGTAGCTGTATATCTACCAGTCTTCCCTGGGTTTCTGCACTGAGCTGGGTACCTCATCCAGTATTTTTAACCAAAGACAACTGGATCCCAAAAGTCAAAATATCAATGTTTCAGGCTTCCAGGAGAACTGGAAACTGCATAGAACTTCCTCTATGGCTGTTTCTGTACTCCTGGACACCTCAATCCACCGCAGACATATATTGTCCATGAAAGGCTAAAATGTCAATACTTCTGTTAAGTGGCTGTTGGACTCTTGAAAAATCTAAGCCTGGCATGTTTTAAAATAGAAAAATATTGCTAACCCCTCTGCCACTGTCCAGCAGCCATGACCTTTACTGCTAAATGCAGCGCTCAAACCAGTTGGGCTATGTGTCGTGACCCAACATGGCGCAGCTGTGAGATCAAGGCCTTGGGGCAAAATACTGTCAAGCTCATGTATGTTGGAATTTCAAATTCCCTTTTTTTTTTTTTTTTTTTTAATTTTCTGAACCCCTTCCATAACATCATATGGGTATGAGAACACTAATGTATTCCCCTTTCTCCCTTAGTCTCGTCAATGGAAGTATATACTATAAAGCAGCTCCACATTAAAAATGGAACCGATGCCCGATTAAAGTGCACTTTTAGCTCCTCTGCACCACTGGGCGATGGCGTGTCTGTGTCCTGGATCTTCCGTCCTCTTTCAGGGGGTGGTGATGAGTCGGTAAGTACATAAAAATATATTTTTGACACCCTTTTAATTCCTTAACTCATTGAGGCAGTTTAGATATAAATCCAAAGTACATTGGATCAGATTTGTTTTCCCTTCCCCTGCATGTGGGCACATGTAGCACGCAGCTCTGTTGCAATACACACTTACTCATTCTGCAAGAAGAGACACCACTGACTATAGTCAGACTGTTTACAATCCAGTCAAGGATCCTGCTTCTCCCATTGTTAGAAAACTGCGCGCTTTCACGTGTCTATACTACATATGCCTTTGAGGTTTGGTGGATCAGCAGGTACAGTGGTGCCACCATCTCCTGCAAGTGTTGCTGGGCCACCAGTTTATAGGATGAAGTGCCAATGTCAGTATAGCCCTAGGAAAGGCTTAACATAGGTGTTTGTAATGTGGCTCTGTGCCACAATGATGGTAGGAGTAGAGCGAAGGGGAGTGTGTTTAGGAAAGTGTTTTGGTGCTAGAGGGAGAGTGCTCTGAAACCGCATGATGCTTAGACAGCCAGTGGTTAGTCTTTGATCCCTTTAGGCCTTGGCTTGTCTCATAGAGAGAACAAATCAGTATGTGCATTGTTCTCCTGATGTCAAGACTCTGAAGTGCAGGAGTAATACTAATAGGGCTACCACAATAGCACAGACTGGAAATGCACCGCGACAGGTCATCCGTTACATACTGTGTATATGTAAGCCACAACATAGCTATACTTTGACCAGACACCAACTGCCGTAAATTCAGTAGTAAACCTGGAAAGTTGTCGTGGGCTTAAAGGTGGTTATATAACTGTAGGATTAAGCATAATGGATTTCAATGTGCCCAATACTCTTCTCATGGGACAATAGAGTAAGATATAGTAAGCCGCCTCCAGAAATCTGTCTTACTCCTCTCACAGGGACCCAGTGGGTGATTCACCTGTGGACTAGAGATGAGCAAGTACTATTCGAAACTCCAGTTTAAAATAGCACGCACCCATGGGAATGAATGGCTGCAGGGGGTTCAGCGGCCAGCCGCAGGCAAAGTCAGCGTGCCGGCCGCTTCCATTTATTCTTATAGATGCGTGCTATTTGGCTGTTTCCAATAGTGCTCGCTCATCTCTACTGTGGACCTGTCCAAGCGTGTTAAGGTGCATGTACAAACGCCTTAAGTTAGTGAATGGGTGGCAAAGGCTCAGTATGAAAGAGTAAAAGGTTTTGATGCTAAAGGAAACCTAAATTTAGTCAAATGTTGCGATTTACCCAGTTGTTTACATATTTCTGTATTTCGCTACTCCAAAGGTGAAGGCACTCTAATGCATTGTGGAAATAGAATGGATGTGAATCATAGTTTCATGGCCAATACAGGTGTTGTCTCCTAGTGATTGACAGGACTGTATGTCTCCTGGGGTGAGACGGCTATGTGAGAAATATATATGACAAAGCTGTTGTATTTTGTGCATTGTGTGTGTTCACTGCTTTTGGAAGTCACAATTGGTTGGATCACTGGTAGCACTGAAGGCTGATCACCATGTTGGGCTTTATTTACATGGTCATAGCAATGCTGTATAATGGGATCAGATCCCACCATAGGAAACAACCTATTGGTTTAGCTTATTACTCACTGTGAAGGAACAAAGGATCAGGCATGTTGAAATTCAGCTTGTGCAATGCTCTCCCACCTCAGTATCATCTAAAATAGAAAAGTCAACACAACCACATACACATAAAGCTAGGTTCACACCTGTGCCTGAGCTCTGCTTGGTGATATTGTACCCATACCACTTTAAAAAAAAATGGAGAAGCCCTGCAAGTAGGGCTGTTCTCTCCATGGTTTTCTGCCCTTTTTCAGGTAGGTGTGGATGTAACTTTTATTTTACACTTTTTTTTTTTTTTTTTTTTTTTTTTGGGGGGGGGGGGGGGTCCCCAAGCATATTCCACATCAGAAATCCAATTGCAGGTGAATCAAGCATCAGATAGTGGTTATCAGCAGGCACCTTTATCTTTAGGATACAAACAATAGGACTGCAAAAAAATCCAACCTAACCAATCTTTCATTAGAGAAATCTCAAAGGTTTCTTCAACATTAAGGGCAGTATCTACATTACAGGTAAGGGTTGGTTCACACTAGCGCTTGTATTCCGTCCGCATGGAGCCCCCCCTCCCCCTTCCCCCATACAGAATACAATTGTAAGCGATGTGTTTGCAAAGCACACGGAGCCCATAGACTATAATGGGCTCCGTGTGCTTGCTGCGCACTGCCCGCATGAATGAATTGTGTGGGCAGTGCACAACAAGCACACTGAGCCCATTAAAGTCTATGGGCTCCATGTGCTTAACTGCACAGCGCTTGCATTAGTATTGGTATTCCATTGGGGGGGGGGGGGGTCTCCATGCAGATGGCATACAAGCGCTAGTGTGAACAACCCTAAGTTTCAGCTGGTTGGGTCTGGTTTCCATGCTATCTTATCTTCCTTATCCCAAGTGACAACTACTTAAACTGTGTAACCCTTAGTATAGTATGATCTGATATCCTTTGTCTGGGACACATCTCTAACACAGGCTAACTAGACTGATCCAACTGATAACTATAATGGGACCAGCTCATAATGTTATCACTGTCTTGGTTTTGATCAATTCTTGGCAGAATATAAGCCACAGACTCGTTGAGGCCTGGCTCACTGCTAAGTTTGGGTTTGTTGGGTTGATTTGGAGGCCTGACTAACAGAAACCTAATCTGCTTTAAAAAGCAGTTACCTGTAGACCCCATAAACTTTATTTATTTATTTTTTTTGTGTAGGCCATTACCTGCTGGAGTAACTCCAGCAGATGCCTGCCCCTATTTACATACCAATCCTGCTGGCGTTGCCCCCCCCCCTCCCTCCTGTGGAAGGTGAGGGAACCTAATAAACACTGTTACTTACCTCCCCAGGGCTCCAGAAGGCTTCAGGACTACTTGATGACATGGGTCAAGGCTTGCGTCCATGTCAAAAGTACGCCACAGGGCCACACCATTCCTACTTCACGCAACTGAGTAGGACTAACTAACATAATTGTACTGAAGCCTTCCAAACCTTACCTAACAGATGACAGGGGAACAAAGGATTGGGCATATTTAACATTTCATTCTGACTTTGTTCCCCTTGGAGATGATGCCAGAGGTGTTCAACAGCCATCTCCCACTATCTCTGAAAAGACATGCTTGTTCAGCTAAACCAAATATGTAATTTTAAGCTGATGGGATTAGCTGTTGACTGCATGCATGATATCTATCAAAATAGTGTGGGAAAACCATCGACTGCTGTTCAACATATATCTGATGCTAGGCTTACACACAACTTCTAATAAGATTTATAGCAACATGCAGTTGAAGTTGTTGGGCTAGAAAGTTGTCAGCCTAAGCGGACACTTGGATGACATCTAAGTGTCCACCATGTATGGGTAGGTCAGTGAAATGAACCCATAGAAAGCATTGACTGTAATGCAACCTGTGTGTGAAGTACATAAGTGTGGGGCTATTGGCCACATCTGGTGTGCAGGCCTTGGATGTAACAGTGGCTGGGTTGCTGGATTCAGTGTTTGTTCTACCTTATAATTGATGTTATAAAAATCAGTCTTATTTACAATTGCTTATCTAAGGTGCTCAAATGTTTGCCCAACAATTTCCACTATCACTATGACTTGTATAAACAATGTCCTGAGAGAACTCTATTATGGGGAATAGACTGCAGTGTCACTACCTCTGATGCTTGGTTTGTAAGATCTTCCAATGCCCTGCACTGTTCACACAATGGAATTTTATACAGACTTAAGTACATATGGGTAAATGGAGTAGGGAATATATTAGCGTGTGTGGACCCAATTTATACTAAGATCACACTAGCATCACTTCTGTTGTGATCCACTGAAAGACCAGAACAGAGGTGGACTGCTAAAATGGCATCAAGCTAGGGCTGCACCTGCATTTCCCCAATCTGCAAGACAAATGCATGCTTTTGTTTGGGATTTCCATTCAGATGGTTGACCCCACTGACTATAATGGGGACAGTCAAAGTGTCTATAATGTAGTCTCTGGTGTCAATGTAGTCTTAGATTTGTTAGACACCGAAGTGATTGCAATATATGGGTATATCTCAGGGATTTTCCACCACATACGCTTGTGGCAGATCAACTAGATAAGCTTTAATAAATAGTATCAAACAGGTAAACCTAGGATCACTGAACAATCTGTGACTTGCTTAACTCAGATACTAAGTCAGTCCTCTGTTCTAGCAGCTAATAGATCAATCAATCGGGCAAATGGGACATATTCTATGGCTAGGCCACAAAGGTATTGGGTAGAAAACTCTGAATAGCTGACAAGCTTGCCCCCTTATGTCCTTATTGTAGTGGTCTCTGTCCTGACACCATACAGTCATGGCCAAAAGTTTTGAGTGACACAAATCTCATATTTTCACATGATCTGCTGCCCTCTGGTTTTTCTGTGTTTGTCAGATGTTTTTATCACATACAGAAATATAATTGCAATCATATTGAGTAACAAGTTTATATTGACAGTTAGAATGAGTTAATGCAGCAAGTCAATATTTGCAGTGTTGACCCTTCTTCTTCAGGACCTCTGCAATTCTCCCTGGCATGCTCTCAATCAACTTCTGGACCAGATCCTGACTGATAGCAGTCCATTCTTGCACAATCAATGCTTGCATTTTGTCAGAATCTGTAGGTTTTTGGTTTTTCCACCCATCTCTTGATGATTGACCACAAGTTCTCAATGGGATCAAGATCTGGGGAGTTTCCAGGCCATGGACCCAAAATCTGTTTTGTTCCCTGAGCCATTTAGTTACCACCTTTGCTTTATGGCAAGGTGCTCCATCATGCTGGAAAAGGCATTGTTGATCGCCAAACTGCTCTTGGACGGTTGGGAGAAGTTGATCTTGGAGGACATTCTGGTACCATTCTTTATTCATGGCTGTGTTTTTAGGCAAGACTGTGAGAGCCAATTCCCCTGGCTGAGAAGCAACCCCTCACATGAATGGTTTCAGGATGCTTTACAGTTGGCATGAGACAAGACTGGTGGTAGCGCTCACCTCGTCTTCTCCGCATAAGCTGTTTTCCAGATGTCCCAAACAATCGAAAAGGGGATTCATCAGAGAAAATGACTTTACCCCAGTCCTCAGCAGTCCACTCCCTGTACCTTTTGCAGAATATCAGTCTGTCCCTGATGTTTTTTTTTCTGGAGAGAAGTGGCTTCTTTGCTGCCCTCCTTGACTTTGCAAGTAATTGCTTTTAAGCTGATCACTCTTTATAACATTCTGGAGTATATGCAAATTGCCATTAGAAAAACTGAAGCAGTAGACTTTGTAAAAATTAATATTTGTATCATTCTCAACTTTTGGCCATGACTGTATATAATACTGAGCCTACACTGTCTGCCTAATATACTGTAAAGGGATTTTCACAAGAAATGTGTCCAGGTGGGTGGAAAGTTCACTAGAAGTGGATGGATTTAACATAAGGGTTAAAGAGGTGTTCCATCTTATAACTTTATGTAATACTGCTGCTGGTCACCACTAAACCGGGACTCTTTGTTTCCAACACATACAGGTGACTGCTGCAGCTGATCACAGGCCTCAGCAGTCACCTTCACAAATGGTACATGACAACATGGAGGTCAGCCAAGGAACTTGTATACAGAAGAACTGAGCTTCTGCCTCTGGAAACCAAGGTCCTGAGATTGATTGGATAATGGCTTGTTATATAAGAGCCCATTTACTGTTGAATAAATGGAACATCCCTTTAACTCTAAAAGTAATTATACTCAAACAAAAAAATTTGCTCTGTAAGGCTTTGCGTTCACACTGAACTTGGGTTAGTTCACAATGCTGCTCTTCTGTATGTTACTGGTTAATGCAATCCACTGGGTTCAGCATAAACCGATGGAACTGGACAGACCCCCTTATATTCTATGGGGTTTGCACACTTTTGCATGTAATCACTTTTCAAGCACAGGGTATGATCGTTGCTTAAACTGGACCTTGCAAGGGTTCCAACATGTCTGTAAAGCACCTTGGGATATGTTGGCACTATGCAAGTGAATCACTAGAACTGTGTACCACTCCTCATTTAATACCCTGACAATGATTGACTAGAATTACCCAGGGTCTGTACACAAATTTGAGTAACTTTATTTTCCTGTTACTCTGAACAATAAGTTCTGTGAAGGACTCGGTGATTCGGTTATTCTAGCATTGCAGGTCTCAGCTGGACAACAATGAGCAGTCTGTGCTAAAGGAGACTTATTGTCTGCTCCGAAACAAATGTTTGCTCTCGAGTTACCATGTGCAGATACTGTAACCTCAGTGTACGGTGAGGGTTCCCTAATGAACCATATTACTCTGAATCAGAGCATAAATTTGAAGGTAAACTCTTCAGATGCAAACCAATAACAGTGCCATGTCAGGGCCTTCATTTCTTCAATACTTCTGTGGCTACAAAGTGATTTTTTTTTAATGCAAATCAGGAGGTGTGGCTGACTTGCCAGATTTGCATAATGACTGCTGGAAATTCCTCTAGAACTGGTGCCTATTTAGCCATGATTGACACTTTGCCTGTCATGGCTACCTGTAGGAAAATCTTGTAACTCAGGCCCTGCCCCACTGCACTTACAGGCCAATCTGCATAGTCGTAGAACCGATTATGTAACGTTTGATTTGTGGCCACAAATCAATGTTTCTACCTGTATTAAAGGCCCCTACACAGAACTCTTAATGCATTGGGAGGTATTTTGGATTCAGTGATCACCAATTAAATATCAATGGAAGTGATTCAATTAGAGAAAAATGGTGGTGAATGGATCCTGCTAATAGAAGTTTATTCTAGGTTGACACCTGGTGGCAGAAGGTTTCCCATGAGAGCAAATGCTCTTCCATTTGGATTGACCCCTTTCACCCATCTGGTCATTGGAGAGCTGGGTCCCCTCTATACACATAGATGGTCACCTGCTTTGGCTAACATTCATCTAATTTTATGGAAATCTTTAGGCCAGGCTAGTCTGCTCTCGGTGTATGACACAATACACATCTCCCAACCATCCTGGATGCAGTGGTGCAGTCCTAGATTCCCGGTACAGTCCCAGATTCCAGGTATAGAAGTGGGTAGGGCTACTCATCATGGTGTGTGCAGTGAACCACATTCTGTCCTTTAAAGGAATGCTTTAGCCTCTAACTCTTTGAATCCATATCTTATCACTGGCCTGCCTAGTGACTCAGTGTATGGCAAATATCCTCCTTCCACCACACCTACAGTGACTATAAGCCACCGCTATCTAGCCGCTGTAATTGGCCACTTCTTTTAGACATTAGTCAGTTGTCAATATCTGCATAAAATATTACTCAAGTTCAGATGAATATTCACAGCTTAAACAGTAGTTCTCTGCCCTGGCTCACGTGGTATCCTCTACATAGGCTGGGACTATTGGGCTGTGACAACCTTTTAACTACTTCATACTAGGCAATGGAAGTGAAAGTATTGACTAACTTCTATGTAGTTTAATGGGGAGGGGGTGGAGTAGTTGAACAGGTCCTACTAGTCATGTAGAGGCAGCACATGTAAGTGCCATGTGAATAAGCCCATGGTGAAGCTGACAATACCATAGTTGCCAGTTGTCCCAAATTTTCAGAAACCAGCCCAGAAAATGTGGGCACATCCTGGAAAATGAAGGGGGGGGGGGGGGGGGGGGAACGACTCAAATCTCAAAAATGCCTGCAGCGGGAAGGAGTTAATACAAGGTAATGCTGAAACCTCACCAAATATCTGTTGTGCATTCCTGGGGTGGCACATGTGCAGCAACTTTACATGCGATTGAGGCTGTTGTCCACCATAGAGAGCTGGGAATTCGGTGCACCGGTCACTAAAGATGTAAAGGCTGGGGATGAACTACTGATAAAAAGCCAAGACTCATGGTGGGCTAGGGGACATTCGCAGGCACAGTCCAAGACTGGAATAAAGGATATCTTCTATGCAATCTTCACTATTAAATGCCACACTTGCACATAGTATCCAAGCTCACAAGGCTAGGCTTCAATTTGCACCATAAAAATGGAATGCAAAATGGCAGACAGACAAGGGACCCGTTGACTAGTCCATCAGATGTCAGCTTTTAACTGAAATTGTAGATGAAAAAATTGCACTTGCAGCAGTTTTTAACCCAGTGATTTATGATTGAGCCCAGTGTAACCTGCTGCGGTTAAGATGTATACTAGTCACAATGCAAAGTTTGCAAGCTTTGGGTGACCTGCAAGAGAACCTCAGCATAACAACTCTCAGGTAGCTTTTGGGGTGCTGTCACAATCCGGACACTCATCTGGTGCAGAGAAACCACCAGTGGCTTAACTACCGCCGTCTCTTCAGACCCCCCCCCCCCCCCCAAGTATGATCGGCAGACCAGGAGAAGTAAGAAGCATATACACTTACTTACCTCTCCACGATCCAGGCAGGCTTTGGCCTAGTCTGACGTCTCATGACCCCGGCTTTTTTTTTTTTTTTTTTTTCCCCTCTCCCCCTGGGTCTCCAATTAAACTCTGGGGACTGAAAAGATCCCAGAGTACAGTATAATTGGGGGATAATACTGTGTGGGGGGGCACTATGGGGGATAATAGAGCACGTAGGAGGGGGTCGGTTGTGGTCTTCGGTGTCAGTTGGGGGGGCATGTCAAAAGTTCACCACGGGGCCCCGCCACTCCTAGTTACGCCACTCAAAACCACCATACAGCAGCTACAATACTACACAATAGACTTGCACTATATAATGTCCTCCTTTCCCCATTAGGTGTTCTACTATCATAAGGAGCCATTTCCTCCTACTCAGGGCCGTTTCCAAAATCGCGCAGTGTGGGATGGGAACGTCGAGCGTGGTGATGGATCTGTCATTCTCAAGTTTGTTCAACCAACAGATAATGGGACCTACTTGTGTCAGGTTAAGAACCCACCAGATGTTCATGGAGAAATGGGAGAGACCGAATTGAAAGTTGTTAATGAAGGCAAGTAGTCATGAAACCATGTGAATTAAAGATGGCTGAACTCTTATCAGACAGTAACTTGTTCACTGAAAGGTAATAAGTTATTTGAGAATACACAATATAATCTTTGGACCCCAATGAAGTGTGGTCACTCGTGCACTGCTGCTCCACTTGGTCTCTATGGGACTGATGGCTGACAATGGGGTGTGACCCATGTCGGACTGAGGTTCCTTGAGCCCACCAGGTAAAATGACTGTAGGGACCCAATGTCTAACAACTCTTAAGAAATAACCATAATATCCTTCAAACTAGCCACAAATTTAAGGGAAGGGGGAGAGGGACAAAACCTGGAGCGAGTAAGAAGACTTGAGACTTGACATCTCCTTTAGACTAAGGCTCCATGTTGTAGAAGCAAGGGTTTTTTTTTTTTTTTTTTTTTTTTCCCTCAAGATTTCATAATGTGTATAGTTGGGTTATCAATAACCTTGCCCAATAAAATGTAGTTTACCCGTCAGCTATTCTGACATGTCTGCTGGAGTTAATACTTGCATTCCTCATGGAAAACAACATTGCAGAATCCACTTGTTATGTTATGGGATTTTATTCTTTCTGAAAATGTGAGTCAATTGACAACTGGCTGTTATCAATCCTTTGATACAATGTGTAAGGATATGGCCTATTGCTAAGTGAGCACTATAATGGGCAGTGTTGGATTATCTATGGACATAACCATGTCAATAGGAATATCCATATTTTCCGTAAGATACACATCATGGCAGCTCTAGTTCTCTATCAGATCGGCTCTTGGAAGACTAGTTCTCTGCGTGACAATGCCAGCTTTGTTTGCCTGCCACTTTTGTTTCAGTCCCTTGTAACCGGACATTGCCCTCCATATCTACACAGTGAAGGTCTCGGAGCTCCTGATGCTGGTGCTGATCATTGGGCTTGGCAGTCTGCTGGTAGTTATAATAGCCATAACCGTGGTGGTGTGTCGCTTCTATCGTCTTCATCAGGTACAAAGCACTGCTGTAACAGCGGTGGAATGGTAAGTAATATAGGCTTAAAGTATAGTCTTGCCTACAGGCATAAGTCAAAATATCACTTACTGTATATACTCGAGTATAAGCCGACCCAAATATAAGCAGAGGCCCCTAATTTTACCACAAAAAACCAGGGAAAACTTATTGACTTGGGTATAAGGGGGGGGGGGGGGGGGAATACAGCAGCTACTGGAAAAATGTCAAAAATTTCAATGGTCAGAGTTTTTGTGTGCAGTAGTTGCTGGGGAAGGGGAGGGGGTGTTTTGGTTGGTTGTCTGCCACTTCCCTGAGCTTGAGGGCTGGGTTTTTTCCCCCACTTGGAATTCAGCCTGGCTGAATATAGGGTATCTGCAGTGCTCATATTAACCCCTTCCTGACAGAACAGGAGCACTGCAGATCCCCCATTTTCAGTAGACCGGGCACTGTCAGACGCAGGGATGCCTAATGTGTATGTGTGTCACAGTACTGCTCTTTTATATGTATTCTAGGGAAAGGAGGGATTTAGAACTTTTTTTTTTTTTTTTTTCACTATTTTATGGGAGATTTTATACACTACTATTGTGGCTGGTCATAGACCGCTCCCCCCCCCCCAAAAAAAAAATAAAAATTTTTTTTTTTTTTTTGCTTGACTAGAGTATAAGCCGAATGGGGGCTTTTTCAGCACAAACTGCTGAAAAATTCAGCTGAGACTCAAGTATATATGGTAATCAATTGATGGGTATTACCAATTTTGGAGTGTCTTAATATCTCGTATTGTCATCTTCCTTCTGGAAATGTAAGAAAATATTAACTGGGAGTTACCGTATTTTTCGGACTAAAGACGCACCTAGGTTTTAGAGGAGGAAAATGGGGGGGAAAAAAATTTTGAAGCAAAAACTGGTAAAATATTTAATATATGGGAGTTGTAGTTTTGCAACAGCTGCAAGGCCACATTGACAGGTGACCCTGCAGCTGTACGGGGACGCATAGTGTGGTTTTTTTTTTTTTTTTTTTTTTTTTTTTTTGTGGGGCCAGATGTACTTTTTAGTTATACCATTTTGGGGAATATCTATTGCTTAGATCACTTTTATTGAAAAAAAACCCGGTTTATGATATGATTTTCTACTTTTATATATATATTCTAGGGACAGGAGGTGATTTAGAACTTTTATTTATTTAATATTTTTATTATATTAAAGCTTTTTTTACTATTTTATGCGCCCCCCCCCCCGGGGCTTGAACCTGCGGTCACTTGATTGCAAGTCCCATAGACGGCAATACAACTGTATTGCCGTCTATGGGACATTCTGTGTATTAGTATTACGGCTGGTCATAGACCCAGCCGCAATACTAATATATAGCAGTGACAGGCCTGGGAGCCTCATTAGGCTCCCGGCTGTCACCCGAACAGGTCGGCTCCTGCGATATCGCCGTGCAGGAGCCGGCCTGCAACTTTACAGGTACGGGGCCGGTGGGGACCGGCCCCGGGGGAGAAGAGGCCGCTGATACAGACTGCAGACCCGGCATCCGCTGTACTAGAGAGGCGGATGCCGGGGAGGGATAGACGCCGGGGCCTGAGACATCGCTGCGCTCCTCTGCCCTGCATGAAGCCAGCGGCGGGGGGACCTAGGAGCGGAATAGCATCGCCGCTGCTGGCTTCATGCAGGGCAGAGGAGCGCAGCGATGTCGCAGGCCCCGGCACCTGTAATGGCGTCTATCACTTGCCGGCTTCCGCCTCTCTATTACAGCGGATGCCAGGCGCCACATTCGGCCTATAAGATGCACCCTTTCCCCCCCCAAATTTGGGGTGGAAAAAAGTGCGTCTTATAGTCCGAAAAATACGGTACATGCCAGTTCTCTAACAGTCCTATGTCTGTCTTAATGTAAAGTACATTTCCAGGAGGAACAACATGGGGACAGCAACTTTTTTTTTTGGCTCGGATTATAAGAGTAAAATTAAAATGGTATATAACAGGGGTCAGCAACCTTCAGCACTCAGCTGTTGTCAAACCAACTCCCAGCATGTATACAAGCTCTGCTTTTCTTGGAAGTGAATGGAGCATGATGGGGGTTGTAGTTTCACAGCACATACATGGATTCCCCTGGTATCTATAATGCTGTAGGTCAGTATGCAGGAAGAATTTTGCAATATGCTAACGTATCAATTCATTTTCCTTCTTAGTACAGAAAAATTAAATGACAAATCACATGATGTACTGTAAATGCATGACTGCAGTAGAAGCCATCCAGAAGGTCACTGGAGGTAAACCAAGAAAGAACTAACAACTTACTAACCTAATCCTAAAATTATTCCATCTGGAATCTTTAAAAAAAATTAATTTCCTCAAAATGGCATAAGACCTAAAAGCTGGACCTGCCTCCACCTCCCCATCTGTTCTGACACTCACCAGATCTACGCTGAACTCTACTTCCTGATCCTGTCTCAACACATTGGAAATGCCCACTCTGCTAATCAGTGGCTGTAGTAGTGCCCTGCACCAGTCATGGGGCATTTCCTAGGTGTTGACATGGTACCAGGAACGAGACCAGTATGCATTGGAATAGGAGCTGGATGATTGGTGAGTAATGGTTGAATAGGTACTTGTTCCCAACACACAACCTTCTATCTTCCTGTGTCAGTCTGTATTGGCTCCACTTGCTGAGGCCTCTCCATTATATTTGTATTGGCATACAGATCATGGACCCTTTATTGGCTGACTGTAGGCAAATGAGGTTCACCAGTGTGAGGGTTCTCCATGGTGGCAGATTCTCTTTAAAAGGTTATGGACATTTTGAACTTTTTTTTTTTTTCTTTATTCATTATCTGCTTCCTAAGTGCAAAATCAAGCAACTTCTTAAAGTCGTCTCTAAAAATGTCCTAGCGCTTTAATGCTGTAAAATCTGTTTAACTCTCTACATATCTGACTGCTGTTTCTGAAGTGGATCATAACTTTTGTCAGCCCAGGGCTGATGTCATCTCCACTGAAATTAGATTTCAGCTGTTAGAAGGGGGCCATAGTGTTGCAAAACTTGGCAGCTATTGCTCTTCACTTGTTCTGAAATCAGCTTGTGTAAAAGAAGCATAAGACACAATCCTGTCAACTTGCTTCCTGCACCTGTGTAAAGGTGTGTGTATATAAGACATGCGCTCTCTGCATGTTCCCTGAAATCTTGGCTAGGAGACCACCTTACTGCATCTTTTTGAATATTTTTGCTTACTATTCCTTATAGGTCACGTCGGACTGAAAGCTCTTCTCCATCCTTTAGAATCCAAACCCTGTGAAGTCAAGACTCCTTGAAGAAGCTTCCATGACAGACTAGAAGAATCCAGGCATCCAACTAATGTCTTCGTGCAACTTGTGAATCTCTCGTTCAGTTGCCAAAGTAGTCTTAAGAGCCCAGAAGTGGCTTAGGGCCGGCTTATATTTTGTGACCTATGTATAGTCTTGCCAAAAAAACTCAATTGTGTGGTTCCAAATGGCTACACGGTTCTCACTTGATCAGTTTCCAGGCAAAAGATAGACCTAGGATCACAAATTTGTGTTTTTAAACTTTGGGTGTACTGTCTCATTGTGTAGACCACCTTGTCTTTTAAGTCAAGCAATGCCCTCAGGGTAAATGTATGTAGATCAGCTGTCTCTAGAACCGCCTACAGGGGGTAGCTACGCTACTGGTCAATGTGCCTGACCCTCTAGCACACCATGGAGGGTTAAAAGGATATTAGAAAAACCAGTCTCTTAAAGACTGGTTTGGCTAGTACTTCTAGTCATGTTGCAAGGCCTGTTAAACTTGGACACTGACTAGTGGGCTAGCTACCTTCTGTAGAGGTCAATGGACAGTTATTCCCCCCCCCCCCCTTCCCTTGGTAGAATTGGACATTACTCGCTCTTGGGAACCTTTTAGTCTACCATATGCCATCCTGACTGGCATGCACAACAAAAATACTTTCATAAAGTTGGCACATTTTAATATCCCTTTGAGCATTGCCCCTTTTTCAGAAAGTGGCAAACACAATACCTTCTACACATGCTGTCCTGTCCCTTCAACAGAAGTGACTTTTACAAGACTGCTCACCTAAGGAGTTGTGTCTTTATACATGGTGTTTACTTTGAGATGTAATTTAGTGTATAGCAGTCATAATGATCAAACCTATGGCTTACCTAAAAGGTTTTAATATTTCTACTTGAAATAATGGTGGTAAGGGGTTGTATCCATTTCAAAAACAGCAGAACATCCAACCATATAAAGGGGTTGCACAGATTTTACAATAAAATAGTAGGAAATTTTATAAAGGGACACTTTTAAAAGACATTATCCTTAAAGTGTCAGTTTTTTGTTTTTACCCAACCAAAAAAATCCCATATCAATATAGTAACATATGTAAAGTCACTGCCTGCATTCTCATAACTTGTCCATTGACTTAGCACTGTGTTAAAGATAAGTTCCACATTGGAATGACTTGCCTGGCTTTGTTAGTCCTCTTATAAGTTAAGCACAGTGTTGAAAACTGCTTGGATGTTATACGTTTATTTTAGGAACTGCATGTATTACTCATATCACTGTTACAACATATGTTAAAGTTGACTATAGATCCTGAATGGCCCCTTTAATCACTTCAATATCTGGCTATTTCCATTGTTCTTACCAGGCCACTGTGATACATATACCTTTGTATGTTACATCTATAAATCTGGAGAAAAGTGTCCCTGAAGTCTCTTGCAAC
Source organism: Leptodactylus fuscus (assembly GCF_031893055.1). Taxonomy (NCBI): domain Eukaryota; kingdom Metazoa; phylum Chordata; class Amphibia; order Anura; family Leptodactylidae; genus Leptodactylus; species Leptodactylus fuscus. The sequence goes on along the minus strand of NC_134270.1, from coordinate 36,890,874 downwards.
TGGTGCACCATTTAACCTGGGATCAAAGTATTATTATTTTTTTTTTTTTTTTGCTCCTCTTCACTGCTCTTGCTCCTTGGGAAGAGCCATAGCAGTGGGAGGAACAAACTGTAAATCAAGGGGCAGAGAAGGCAGGATGGTGCAATGTACTAACTACTTAATTTGCAGAAGCATTTAATGGCTTTCTCCAAGTAACATTAAAGTGTATTATCATGTAAGGTGCACTGGTGACAGATGAATGTTTGAGAAGGCAAAGGACTTCCTTTAACATTGAGCCTTATCCATGTTTATGGTTTTTTTTATCAAGGACTTCACATGTCCATACAGTGAAGCACCAATTAAAAATGGGGAAGTGTCTCTAATAAAGTGGCAATTCAGTGCAGATAACATTCTTTCTTTTACTAGTTGAATACATGCAGAAACTTTTATTGTGTATCTTTTTTTTTTTAGAGACCAATGTACAGACTTTTTTTTATAAAATGATGAGATTGTTAACTTTTGTCATGTCAATAAAACACTGACACTATATTAAGGCATTTTTCATTTTGTCAAATATATTAAAAAAAAAAAAATTTCTCCTGCAGTTTGATCCTGAAAGGAAAAAAAATAAAAATATATATTCCACTCCTCTCCAAGGATCTGTTCAATTTTTCAGCAGTGGCTTTTGACATGGAATCCACTGCCCAAAAAATGTCTCATTGAATTCAATGGAAGCAACTTGCTTCTTTCCACTAGCTAGTAGCAGAAAAAAAGCCAGCTGCTCTATCTTGCCATGGCTGCCTTGTCAACAGCAACCATTGCGCGAGGCCCCCTCCCGATTAGGCCCATTCATTCACACAGGATGCCGGTGCACTGCATTGGCATTCAGTCATGGATAGTTATGCTCACATGCGGAATCCATTTTCTGTCATGTGACCATACCGCAATACTTCTGACTTTGGAAAATACTGAGTGTCAGATCTTCATACATCTAAGCCTGGATTCATACTTGCACTGGAGTTTATGCAGGAGACCCAGACTAAACTGGAAGAAGGGCTTTTCTTTCTGCTGGTTTTAGTATAAAATTGGAAGAAACCCTATGTGCCCTATTATAGTCTGGGGGGTTAATGGGGTATCCACATGTAACTGTTTTTAAGTGTGCAGGGTCTGCATCTTTCAGGTCCCCATGCAGACCCGAAGAATGGAGTTGAATGCTAGTGTTAAAGGTATCCTAGTGCTACAACAAAACGTGCCTATGAAACTCTGCTCACTTCTGTGCCAGGAATTTGTTCGACATTGGACCATAAACATAGTTGACACTGTCAGCTAGACCCTTGGGACCCCATTGACTATAATCTGGGTCTGTCAGGTGCCAGGGATGTTAAGTAGTCATTGGCCAAAAAAAAGGCTTGCAGTGATATTTGGCACAATGTGAATGTAGCCTACCATGTACTGGATTCATTGGGAAGGATGTTTTGGGCAGGTTTGACATTGTAGTAGTTTCAGCTAAAAACAAGTGAAGTTCCAGGGTAATAAACTTCTCCCTCCCACCTTGGGTTTAAGCCCAATTTAATTAGCTAATTCCATTTAATGGTGAACAATACAGCAGAAACTTGTAAGACCGGTTTCCTAAGAGCTGGTGAGGACAATTAGGAGGAAGTTGCCACTTTGTAATACCTGATGATTTTTAAGATGTCAGTAAAAGGATATATTAGGACACATGCCAACAAGTTATACGTGTCATAAATACACTGAATGCAAGTGGCCCTAGTGTCTTACTCCAAATGACCACCGATCAGCTGCTTCTACATCTATTGAATACAATCACATAATAGACTGTACTAGAAACATCTGTCATACGTTTGCCTTTTCAGTCAATCTTAGGCATTGTTCACACTTGTCATGTTTTTGATTTACAGAGGAAACCACCTGTCCCAAGACAATATCTGACATACAATGGGTTCAGTTGTACAGTATATTCATCCTATCTGCCTCTGGCTGCCACCAGTTTTCACACATTTTGTTTAAGGCTCAGACCCTGTTTTTCAAATGACGTCTTTTACTTTATGTGAGGCTAGCCTCATAATGCATTTACCTATCCAGGTGATTCCAAGATTGTTTTTTTTCATGACACATTGTACTTTATGTTGGTGGTAAATTTTGGTCATTATACTTTGCGTTTGTTTAACGGACAATGTACTGAAAATTTCATAAAATGATCAATTTTGAAAGTTTGTTATTCTCGTGAAAACAGTCCTATCACACATTCTTCCTAATTGTCAATATATAGTAGACATATGGGAAATGTTATTGTTTCTTCAAGGTCTTTTTACTTTTCTAGGAAGTTAGAAGGCTTATAACTAGTAGCAAATTGTCAGATTTTCAACAAAATTTCAAGACTTTGTATTCTAGGGACCTATTTAGTTGTGAAGTGACTTTGAGGGGCCTATATAATAGAACACCCATAAATGACCCCATTTTTGAAACTGTAGTCTTCAAACTATTCAAAATTGTATATAGGAACTTTATTAACCCTTTAGGTGTTCCACAGGAATTAATTCAAAATGAAGGTGAAATTTCCAAAGTCACACTTTTATGCACATTTTCCTTTTCCTTTTTCAAACCACATTTTTCCGTAACAATGAAGGGGTTAACAGCAAAACATACCATAATATTTATTTCTGTGATTCTGCAGTTTGTAGAAATATCCCATATGTGGCCCTACTGTGCAACGTGACTCAATACGTGTCCTCAGAAATCAAAGAGCACCTTTAGGGATTTCGGGCAGCAATTTCATTAGGATGGTTTTTAGATACCATGTTGCATTTACAGAGCCCTAGAAGTACCACAATAGGGGGAAACCTCCAAAAGTGACCCCATTTTGGAAACTGCACCCCTCAAAGAATTTATCAGGGGGTGTAGTGAGTATTAGTATCCCAGATGTGAATGCACAGCGGATGGTGAAGAGGTAATATGTAAGCGGTGCGGAAGACATTGGGAGCACCAAATTCCCTACTATGTCAAAATAGCTCCTATGATTGGGGGGGTCACTTTGGGGGTCTTTTATTGTTTTTTTTCTCTTGTAAGCTGCAAAACTGGTCTCTACCCTGACATACACCCGCACCACTTATATATTCCCCTTCTGACGCATTTGGCGATTTTGGGGGTTTTTTTTGTCTTCACATTATTCAAGCTATATTTTTTTTATTTTTGTGTTGATGTGGCCATAAGAGTGCTTTTATTTTTCTGAGATATGATGCATTTTGTAATGACACCATTTTTGGGTGCCTATAGCTTATTGGCTATTTTTTATTAACTCTTTTTTTGCTGAATAAAAAGAAATCAATAAATTCTGGCATTGCACTTTTTAAATGTTTTTCCACATAGTGTACAGCATAAGTATCATGTGAACTTTATTCTGCGGGTCGGTACGGTTACGGCGATACCTCATTTATAGGTTTTTTTTATGCATTAGTAATTTTGCCGAACAAAAACCCATTTGGGGACATAAATCAATGTTTTTTTGCATCGCCATCTTCTGAGATGCGTAACATTTTTTATTTTTCGATTGACAGAGTTGGTTGAGGGCTTATTTTTTGCGAGACAACCTGTGCTTTTCATTGGTACTATTTTGGTGTACATATGTTTTTTTTTCCCGACATTTACCATATAGGTGAAATAATGTTTTAGTTTTATGGTACAGGTTGTTACGGACGCGGCGATACCAAATATGCATTGTTTTTATGATTTTTTAGGTGGTTTTTTTTTTTAATAACTCATTTGCTATAGAAAAAGGGAATTTTGGGGCTTTATTAATTAATTTAATTTCACACACTTTATTTTTTTACACTTTTTTCCACATTTTTTTATTTGTCCTATTAGTGTACTTGAACCAGCAATACTCTGATTGCTGGTCCAGTACTATAGCCTGCAGTACACGTGTATTGCAGGCTATATAGGAAGTGTCTCTGCAGATGCAGAGACACACTTCTGGGCATCACGGCAGGACAGCAAGGATCCAAGCAGGTAAGCAGGGGTCCTAGCAGCCCGGGGTCACTAACCAGACCCCGGGCTACATAAAATTCATCAAGGCACCCCCCGATCTCGCCGCGGGGGGTGCCCGGGGGGGAAGGGGGGGGTGATGTGACCGAAAACGCTCTATGTCGTGGACATGTGTCCGCGGCATCGGAAGGGTTAATACCGCCGATCGGAGCGGAGCTCCGACTGGCAATTCACATGGGCAGCTCGTCCTGGCCCTCGGCTGTGTAATGCAGCCGAGTGCCGGGTGTAATGTCGCAGGCACAGCTTCTGTGCCGGCGCCATTACTGGTCAGTAATAGTACTGACCTGAGCGCGAACGTGCTACTTGCCAGGACGTACTATTACTGACCAGAGCGTTAAGGGGTTAAAGGGGCTCTATCACTAGGAAAAGTCATTTTTAACTAATCACATCCTTGCACAGCCTTTAGAAAGTCTATTTCACACCTACCTTTAGTATGTAGATTGCCTCAGTGGTTTCTGAATAAGTCCGTTTTTATTCATATGTTAATTAGACTGTTGCACAATACATCATGCACTCCTCTCCTATTGTTTCCTATGGGAGGCTGCTGCTGCTGATGACTCAGCTTCCTGTTTGCCTCACACACATAGGAGATAATAGGAGAGAGGAGGCTGCTGGGAACGTCCTGTACTAGCTGGAAGCTCATTAGCATATTGGTAAAAACGGACTTATTCAGAAACCACTGAGGCAATTTACATACTATAGGTAAGAGTGGAATAGACTTTCTAAAGGCTGTGCAAAGATGTGATTAGATAAAAATGACTCCCAGTGATAGAGCCCCTTTAAATGCCACAAGTATTGTTTTTCACACTGCCTTCAATGCTAATCTGAGAGGCTTTTGAATAAAATTGCATAACCCTGAAAGTTTTTGCTGAGGTTGCGTGGTATATCCCACACCTAAGGGAATACCCCAATAAGGGTATGTTGACATGTAAGAATTTGGCACTGAAAGGAAAAAAAATTCATTATTTCAGTGAAAACCGTTACAAAGGGGAAAATGGAGAGGAATTGGGGGCATAAGTCTGCCTCAATTCTTCACTTTCTATCTGAACAGGCCCTAAATGGCAGAATTCTGGATATGTATTGGGCTACATTATGTTCAGGTTCCATGAGACCATTTAAGGGTATTCAGTTTCTTGGCAGTGGATTTTGACACAATCTGTCCTGCTGCTGAACTTGTTCCTCACACTGTGCCGGTGATTGTTACGGCATGTCAGCAGCTCGCTGGGATGTCATATAATGAGTGTGTTTGGTGTTGCTGATCCGCCTGCTTTGGCATTTCAACAGCTGTGAAGCTGGGCTGCCGCTGAACTTGTTGCTTGCGCTGTGCCCATGATTGTTCCGGCATCACAGCAGCCCACTGAGAAGCCATATAATGAGTGTGTTGTTGGCGCTGATGATCTGCATGCTCCGGCATTTTGGCAGCTGTCACGCTGGCCTGGCACTGAACTTTTTTTCTTGCAATGTGCCTGTGATTGTTTGGCCATCTCAGCACCTCTCTGGAACATCATATAATGAGCGTGTTGTTGCTGTTGATCATCCGCCTGCTCCGGCGTTTCAGCACCTGTCAAGCTGGCCTGCCGCTGAAATCATTACTCGTGCTGTGCCTGTGATTGTTCCGGCATGTTAGCAGCTCACTGGGACGCCATATAATGAGTGTGTTGTTGGAGTCGATGATTCTCCTCAGCTGCGCTTGAGGAGAACTGTGTGACTTCTGGCTCCTTCATAGCTCTCGTTGTTTGCGACAAATTTGATTTTCTTTTTGCAGGCATGTTTAAAATTGGCAAACTGCTAATTTGGCTTAAAGGTGTTTGGCCATGTCCTTTTGTGAGCACTGGAGCAGATCAGATAATATGCAAAGGTATATAAACACTGTGGGTTAGATGAGTGTTTACACACGAGATAACAGCACTGGGTGAATACTATTTAATATAGTATGTGAACCTAAATTCATAACAGTCATGAAGCAATGTCATTTACCGGAATAAAAAGTAGCCTAGATTTTAATCGAGGTTACAATCTACAGTGGGGCAAAAAAGTATTTAGTCAGTCACCAATAGTGCAAGTTCCACCACTTAAAAAGATGAGAGGCGTCTGTAATTTACATCATAGGTAGACCTCAACTATGAGAGACAAAATGAGAAAACAAATCCAGAAAATCACATTGTCTGATTTTGTAAGAATTTATTTGCAAATTATGGTGGAAAATAAGTATTTGGTCAGTAACAAAATTTCATCTCAATACTTTGTTATATATCCTTTGTTGGCAATGACAGAGGTCAAACGCTTTCTGTAAGTCTTCACAAGGTTGGCACACACTGTTGTTGGTATGTCGGCCCATTCCTCCATGCAGATCTCCTCTAGAGCAGTGATGTTTTGGGGCTGTCGCTTGGCAACACGGACTTTCAACTCCCTCCAAAGGTTTTCTATAGGGTTGAGATCTGGAGACTGGCTAGGCCACTCCAGGACCTTGAAATGCTTCTTACAAAGCCACTCCTTCGTTGCCCTGGCAGTGTGCTTTGGATCATTGTCATGTTGAAAGACCCAGCCACGTTTCATCTTCAATGCCCTTGCTGATGGAAGGAGGTTTGCACTCAAAATCTCACGATACATGGCCCCATTCATTCTTTCATGTACCCGGATCAGTCGTCCTGGCCCCTTTGCAGAGAAACAGTCCCAAAACATAATGTTTCCACCCCCATGCTTTACAGTAGGTATGGTGTTTGATGGACACAACTCAGTATTCTTTTTCCTCCAAACACGTAAAGTGATGTTTCTACCAAACAGTTCCAGTTTGGTTTCATCAGACCATAGGACATTCTCCCAATACTCTTCTGGATCATCCAAATGCTCTCTAGCAAACTTCAGACGGGCCCGGACATGTACTGGCTTAAGCAGTGGGACACGTCTGGCACTGCAGGATCTGAGTCCCTGGTGGCGTAGTGTGTTACTGATGGTAGGCTTCGTTACATTGGTCCCAACTCTCTGCAGTTCATTCACTAGGTCCCCCCGCGTTGTTCTGGGATTTTTGCTCACCGTTCTTGTGATCATTTTGACCCCACGGGGTGAGATTTTGCGTGGAGCCCCAGAGCGAGGGAGATTATCAGTGGTCTTGTATGTCTTCCATTTTCTAATTATTGCTCCCACAGTTGATTTCTTCAATCCAAGCTGGTTGCCTATTGCAGATTCAGTCTTCCCAGCCTGGTGCAGGGCTACAATTTTGCTTCTGGTGTCCTTTGACAGCTCTTTGGTCTTCACCATAGTGGAGTTTGGAGTCTGACTGTTTGAGGGTGTGCACAGGTGTCTTTTTATAGTGATAACAAGTTTAAACAGGTGCCATTACTACAGGTAATGAGTGGAGGAAAGAGGAGACTCTTAAAGAAGTTACAGGTCTGTGAGAGCCAGAAATCTTGATTGCTTGTACGTGACCAAATACTTATTTTCCACCATAATTTGCAAATAAATTCTTACAAAATCAGACAATGTGATTTTCTGGATTTGTTTTCTCATTTTGTCTCATAGTTGAGGTCTACCTATGATGTAAATTACAGACGCCTCTCATCTTTTTAAGTGGTGGAACTTGCACTATTGGTGACTGACTAAATACTTTTTTGCCCCACTGTATCTATGTGCCAAATTTCATTCAAATCCATTCAGCTGTTTTTGTGTGATTGAGGAACAAACATACAAGCTTTCACATTTATAATATCAGTATAAGTATATTAGTATAAGTATATATCTTAGTAGGAAGGGTAGGATATTAGTAGGATAGGATATATATATAATTTTTTTTTTTTTTTTTTTATATTGCCTGGAAAACCCCTTTAAGTACACTGGGGAATCTGGACCGGAATCCCTGAGACCATGAATCTGGCTCTAATCTCTGGGTCTTGTGACCCAAACCAAAGCTACCTCCCCCCATCACTCCACTTACTAATCTCACAGACAATTACCTGTACTATTGGGGCTGGCTCTCTATTACCTGTTGGAATACTGGTTCTGCTCACATAACCCAGGGGTCCATAATCAAGAGTCTGCTGGATCAGGTAAACTAATCTAAATGCCCCAGATGACCCCTGTAGCTACTAATCTGCCCTATAAGGGGACAATGGAGAGAGTCCTTACAAGTTGGCTGATTTATCCTCTTTTTGCAGGTCACGCCACTAGTATTTTCAGCCGACTACTGACTGAGAATATCCAGCATTGCCGAGTTACTTTGGTCAGCTGCTGCGAACAGACGCTCACGTTACTTTCATTGCTGACTTCAGCCATTTTGGCCAACGCTCAGCCATGAAACTACTGTTCACGGCGGCTGACGGTAAACTTTGGTCTACCCAAAGTAATTTGCCCATGCTGGATATTTTTGGCCAGCTTTTCTACATTGAACCCAGTTGGGAGATGAGATTCCTTGCGTCCTAGTGTAATGTCTATAGGGGGGATAGATATGTTGCAAAAAACCTGCAGCAGAAAAAAATGAACCATATAGGGCAGGTTTTAATGCAAAATTTATAGCGTAGTGGTTGCAGGATTTCCACAGTATATACCGGGCTGACATCTGCTCTATGGGTCATTTTATGGTGCAGATTTGCCGTCCATTGCTAGATCCCAAAATATCGCAGTACAAAAAATCGTACACAACTTTACATGTCGTTTCTGATTCCAGGGTATTAGGAGTTTATAGAAATATCTTAATATCACATGCGCTTTTTGTATCATAGACGGTAATAAAAACTGTCCACAAATTCATAGAAATAAGATTGGAAACGCGTTCACTATGGTAAATGCGCCCAGCTGATGAGAGAATACAGTATATATAAGTGTATGGGGGCTGTGGGGTAGAGGTGTCCTGTGCTGAGGGTCCTACCAATGTCGCACGTCTGGGTCGTTCCTCTCAGACGATGCCTGTGACATAAGACAGAGAGGCAGGACATGTGTGACAGCAGGCAGGCAGTGCGGTGACTCACCTGCACACTGGTCGGATTGGCCGACACTCTGGTGTCTCATCACTTCCGGTTAGTCACTAGTTTCACCTGTCCGACCAGATCGTACAGAGGGGGAGAGGAGACATGGAGGAGCGGGGGAGGACGGGGGCACGGAGCCGGCTACTGCTACTACTGCTAGCGGGTGAGTACCGGGGGACACGGCGCTATACACGGACGTATAAACACGCAGCGCTTCCTGACTCTTTGGATATTGTTGCTTACTCCTTGTAATAGAAATTGTATTGTTTGTATAGGTCTAGTATCACACTTACCGTGTGATACTAGACCTATAAGGGTATAACAAGGGTATAAGGAAATACAAGGGTGTAAGGAAAGATTTGGGATGTTATTTCCTTTATAAGTCCACAAGTGAGTTTGGCTTTTAACCCCTTCCTGCTGATGGCATTTTTTCGTTTTTGACTCTTCCCCCTTCTAAACCCCTTAACTTTTTTATTTCTCCGCTCCCAGAGCCATATGAGGTCTTAATCTCTGCGGGACAAATTTTTCTTCATGATGCCGCCATTAATTATTCTGTATAATGTACTGGGAATGGTGTGAATTTGAAGAAAAAGTGCATTTCTGCGACTTTCTTACGGGTTTCGGTTTTACGGCGTTCACTGTGCAGCCAAAATGACATGTCCCCTGTGTTTCGGTACGATTCCGGGGATACCAAATTTATATGGTTTTATTTATATTTTAACCCCTTAAAAAAAAATCCAAAAGAAAGCGAAAGCAGACCGGCTGGGAGCCTTTATAAGGCTCCTGGCCATCATGGAAACGTGAAGTCGGCCCTGTAGTATGCACCAGGCACTGGCAAAATGGCACCTTTGACCGCGGCGCCGCAGCGCAGGTTGTCTAAAGCGTAAAGCAATAGGTGGATGGGATTAATCGGAATCTCATTCACTTTGCTGGTACTGTAAAACGCAGCCAAAAACGTTGCGAGTTTTCTGTCGTTTTTCAACTACTATAGAAAAGTCTAACCCCTTGTTCACATCTGCATTTGTATTCCGTTTCGGGGGAGTCCGCATTGGGAAGCCCCCCAATTGGAATACCGAGCGCATTTGCAAGCGGTGTGCAGTGAAAGCACATGGATCCCCATAGACTATAATGGGGTCTGTGTGCTTGCCACGAGATCTTTGCAGGGAGCACACGGATCCCCATAGACTATAAGGCTCGTTCCCACGGGGCTAGAGGGGACGGATTTTGACGCTGATTCAGCCCCGGCGTCCGCCTCGAGGCAGCACCCTCCAGTCTAGGCCCATTCATTTGGGCCTACTCAGGAGCGGGAAGCCACAATAGTCGTGGCAGGCGCATTTTGGTCCTATTCTGATGCGGCTTCCTGCATCAGAATCGGGACCAAAATATGTGGTCCTGTGTGAATGAGGCCTAATGGGGTCCGTGTGCTTACTGCGAGATCTTCGCAGGGAACATGCGGACAGAAAAGTCCAGTGACTCGTGCGGAGACTACACGGACCCCATTATAGTCTATGGGGATCCGTGTGCTTTCACTGCTTGCAAATGCGTTCGGTAGTCCGTTCGGGGGGGGTCTCTATGCGGACTCCCCGAACAGATTACAAAACACAAAAGTGAACGAGGGGTAAGAAAAACTACAATTCCCCCTCCCCCATATCCTGGGCATGCTGTGCTTTTAAAAACCACTTCACTGGCCCTGAGCTCACCCCTGCAGAGTAGAAGTTTTTTTTGTTTTTTTTTTGTTTTTTTTTTAATACACAATGTGCTCCCTTTAAGGTGATAAAAGTCCTCTGTGGGGTATTGTTAATTATTACTGATTTTTTTTGTGTAACTTGGGCTGATACGTTCACCCCTGTTGGAGTATGTTCACACAGTTGAAAGTGAACCTGATTGAGGCAGACTTCAGCCGCAAATCCGTCTCCGCTTTCCTGGGCTAAAAACCCAACAGGCACCCAGAGATTATGTGACCACTAGGACTGAGGCAGGAAGCATCATGGCTGCTTTCAACACTGTATTCAGGGACGGTAATAAAATGTTGCCTTGTTCTGCATGAGGAATATGGCGGTCACGGATAGCTGCCCCCCTCTATCAGTGACATTTACCTGCAGAACAAATGGTTAAAGGGGTTGCCCGGGAATTTTTTTAAAATTCATAGCCTATCCCTGTATGGTGTCCGTCACTGGCCGTCCACTTTTATTGATATCAGTAGGCGGTGAGGTGCAGTACCAGTGCACTATGGGTTATACAGGGTACAGGGCTGTTTCCGTGCCGTGCTGTGTATAGTACATAAGCGTCTTGTACAGCTGATAAGGATAGGCCATACATTAAAAATTCCTGGAGAACCCTATTAATGTCAAGTGTCAAAAAAATCACTGGAGTCATTGCATTAGGGTGCATAGGTTTAGCCCACTAAGCGGTGCCTGCGACCCCCACCCCCATGTGACTGCCAGTGATCCCACAATTCTACAGGGTACTGATGCCGACGGCTGCCTCAGCAGTGAGTGTGAGCCCTTACACCTAGTAATTGGTTTGTCATCACTCCTTTGCTATTCATAAGCTTAACTGTTACCATTGTTTCTTCTGTTACTGGGATATTTATGGCCATTTTACACAGAGCAGGTTAGCTTAAAGGGGTTGACCAGTTTAGAAAGGTCATAGTAGGGAATTCTGTGTTCATAAAGGTATGGCCTCTTTTTAGGATCCTAATCTCTTGGCCAGATTGTAGAGTGGATTTATGGAGCGACTCTCACTCTGGAGGATCTGTTCTGTCCGGCATTACATAGATAAGCCATTGATGTGAATGGACACCGTGTAATACTTTATCCCTCCTGTGGCGGGGCTGTAGGGATATTGTTCACTTACTGTCAGGATTTCCCCACAGATTACAGCTGTCATGGGGGGTGGGGGGGTACACAGTAGATATGGAATCACCTCATATTACTAGAATACCCCTTTATAAGGGTATGTGCACATGGGAATGATATGTCGTGGATATTTTTGCAGCATCGAATGTGACAGCCATCATCAGCCATGGATATATATAATGACCTTCAGCATATGTTTTCCTGTAGGTTTCATCAGTGTGGACTGTATAGACATCCGAATGGACTCGGAGGTATATGGTATTGTCGGAGAGTCGGCTAAGTTATGGTGCGGCTTCTCCTCGCGAGACCGTATATCTGATCTAGTAACAGTGGACTGGAGTTATCGCTCCCTTACAGGAGGTCCCACCGTCACTGTGAGTATAAAGAGGATTAACCATTTTATACCTATATCTAGCTGGTTAGTGGTTCCTTAAACAGATTTTGAAAAGGGTTGTGTACGGGGGGGGGGGGGGGGGGGGGAGAGAACGTACACAACACCTCTGTCTATGGGCTGCATGACAGAAAATGGTTGGGCTTCAATACCAGACACTGACCATGGACTGTGCTTAAAGAGGACCTTTCATGGATTTGGGCACATGCGGTGTTATATACCGCTGGAAAGCCGACAGTGCGCTGAATTCAGTACACTGTCGGCTTTCCCGATTTGTGCCCGGGTGAAGAGCTATCGGTTCCGGTACTGTAGCTCTTCACCATCAGAAGGGCGTTTCTGACACACTGTCAGGAACGTCCTTCTGCACAGCAGCGCCTATAACGCTGTACAGTGTGAGCGGGGAGGAACGCCCCCTCCCCTCCTGATATTACTCGTCTATGAACGAGCACTGTACAGCTTTATAGGCACTGCTGTGCAGAAGGACGTTCCTGACAGTGTGTCAGAAACGCCCTTCTGATGGTGAAGAGCTACAGTACCGGAACCGATAGCTCTTCACCCGGGCACAAATTGGGAAAGCCGACAGTGTACTGAATTCAGCGCACTGTCGGCTTTCCAGCGGTATATAACACCGCATGTGCCCAAATCCATGAAAGGTCCTCTTTAACTCTGATGAAGAAGTTAGAACGTTTTATTCTAATCCTATGCAATCTGAAATATGTGAGCTTATTGTCATTTTAAGTAAAGCTGGCCATACATTTTAGAAGTCTCTCCTCTCTGCCAAATCAGTTTTCCCTACACTGTGCTGAGGAGATCCAACCAGATGGAAACAGCGATGTCCACAGCTCGGATACTGATTTGGCTTAACCCCGCATCATAGCATCATCAGGCTTATTGAAAAAGTCAGGCATGATGTTTAAGGGGACTGCCCCTAGGGGGCAGCAAGCAGACGCACTACTTTCCTATTTACATCTTAGAAAACAGATTTTCATATTTTCACATAATTCCCCAGTAGAGCGAAAAAGGCTTTTGTAAGTCTCCATATGCCTGTGAAGGTGATCTCTCCTTAATGAGTGATGATATCCCCAGAACCATACATTTTAGGTAACATTTGGCTGACAGCTATTCCTCACCACCCCTCATATTTGTGCACACTCGGCCCAGCTGTGATTTTGTTCTGAGTAGGGACTAATCCCCTGCTGGATACCGCTGACTCCTTTAAGAACGAAAGGATTGGACACTTAGAAACCCAACACTCCTGACCCTTCTTGGCTTGCACACTGGTTTTCAGACACACAATAAATCAGACACAAGGCGGTTTTTATGCATTTTTTCACAACACAGCTGAAAGGAACGCATGCGTTTAAAAAAAAATCAAAAAAAAATCTGATAACTGGCTCTCAAGGCAAAACTTGTACGCCTTTTAAGCAACACACATGTTGGAGCCACTGTTTTAGCGGAGTCATTGGGCTCCGTACAGTGTCCACCGTGCAGGAATTTTCTCTACGCCGATTTTTGGCGGTTTCTGTGATGGAGTCTCCAATGGACACTCCGGAGGAGATGTGGCCTCATGTGGTGAGTTAGTGGAAACAAGTATTCTCAGGAACACTCTTTCCCAATATAGATGTGCAAAGGTTCACATGACAATCACGCAAATGCTCGACTATTGAGTGATCGAATATTCTATGTAACAAATATAGATAGTTGTTGGTGTAAACTGTACAACGTGCTGGTGATAGATGCAGACTGTATGAGCGATCTGCATGTAAGGGAGTAGACAATGATCGGAATGGCTGCTCCTAGGGATCTATTCCAGATTGTTGCCTGCACGTGTAAATAGACCTTTCTGTAATGTATAGACAATCGCTCTAGCAGATTTAGCATTCAGAGCCTGTTTATGGCACCCATGCTAGGTGCTAGAGTCATTGTTCTCCTATCAGACATGCTAAGCTGTGTACATACACACACATGACACTTGTTCTATGCAAATATTTCCTCTGCTTTAGCAGTGTTTGTCCTGGACTCCAGACCAGTTCAGATTCAGATTCTTATTTTTCCACTTTGACCATCAAATATTGACTGTTGTTTTTGTAGCATTGAATAGTTAAAGCATCCCCAATTACATAGGGCGGGGTAAGATAACAGGGCCTTGGTCCAGATAAAACAAAACAGCCGTCCGCTTCCTCAGTGGCCCTTACTTAGCACGCACATTTCTGCCATGGGTACCTGGGCAGACCCTGATGGAAGTGAGTTGCATCGTGGTTGAGCAACTCATAACTTCTGTTGTGCCACTCAATCGAAACAACTCTATTCTGGTTATTAAGAGCTACTGTGCAATCTGTCCATCCTGATGACCTACACCCGCTGGTGACGCAATAACCGGTATATCTCATAGTACTAGACATGCAAAACACAGTACAATAGGCAACACATCCTGAGTAACAACAGTTTAGAATAAGCAAAGCTGTATCCTGCCAAGGGGAGAACCGTCTGCACCACCTAATATCCCTTTATTCATTTATTTATTATGCTTACTTATATAGCGCCATCATATTCCGCAGCGCTTTACAGACATTGACAGTCACTCTCCCATATAGGGCTCACAATCTACATTCCCTATCAGTATGTCTTTGGTGTGTGGGAGGAAACCAGAGTACCTGGAGAAAACCCACGCAAACACGGGGAGAACATACAAACTCCTTGCAGATGTTGTCCTTGGCAGGTTTTCAACCTAGGACTCCAGTGCTGCAAGGCTGCAGTGCTAACCACTGAGCCACCATGCTGCCCATAAAGGGATCCTATCATTAAAATGTTTTTGTTCTTATTTTTGTGACTAACTTGTAGGTATAGCCTTTCTTAAGGCTATTCTTCTCCTACCTTTAGATGTCTTCTCCACACCGTCGTTCGGTAGAAATCCCTGTTTTCTTTGGTATGCAAAGGAGTTTACTCGCAGCACTAGGGGTGGTCGCTAGCTCTCAAACAGCACTGGGGGCGTCCCCAATGCTGCCAGAGAACTCTCCGGCAACGCCTCTATCTTCTTCTGAAATGGCCTCTCTTCGCGTCGTCTTCCGTCTTCCAGCTCACTGGGTAAGCGGCCATAAGAAAATGGCTGCTTACACCAGGCGGGCATGTGCAGTCGTCTCTGCCCGAGGTTTGGAAGTTTGAAGCCAAGGACGGAAGAAGACGCAGGGCGAGGCCGTTCCATAAGAAGATAGAGTTCTCTCACAGCATTGGGGACGCCCCCAGTGCTGTTTGATCGCTGGGGACAGCCCCCAGTGCTGTGAGAGAACTTATTTGTATATTGACGAAAACCCGGATTTCTACCGAATGGCGACGCGGAGAAGACATCTAAAGGTAGGAGAATAGCCTTTCTTAAAGCTATTCCTACGTGTTATCGAGAAAAAATATTGTTTCAATGATAGGATCCCTTTAAAGGGGTTATTCTGTCTTCTAGTATTGATCCTTAGGTCATTAATATTAGATCCAAGATGGCGCAGCTCCGAATATTGTAACATCCTGGGAGCCGCACTGCTTACCGTACTTTCCATACAAACTGTAGCGGTGGGTGTAGGTATTGCAGCTGTGTCCCATTAAAGTCTATAGGATAATTCCATAAATATTAGATCTGCAGGTGTCCCACACCAAACTTACACTCTACTGCCGTGCAAAAATACACCGTTAAAGGGGTATTCTCGTCTAGTACAGTGAATGCATGTTACTAGAATAAACCATCACTTTATAATCAATATATGAGACCGCACTGAAAATAAAGAGGCTGTAATGCTAGTTTAGGTTGGCGGCTGCTTCAGCTTTTTATCTAGATCAGCGGTGCCCTGGTCATCCACCGAGCAGGGAACAGCAGCACTGTCCTATTAGGCCCCTAATCTCCAGGATGATGCCAATCCGTGCGCCTTTATCAGGTGGACGCCACCAACTCTGACTCCTCTATTTTTCCACAGTCCGACTCCAACTCGGACTCCTTCATAAATGGCCGACAGCCATGATCCTCTAATTCACAATCAATCTAGTGATTGAATTCCTATATAAATAAATATGTATCTTATTCATTATACAATATTCATAATTGTATAATATAACTACAAAGAATTCATCATTTTATTTTGAATCCAGACTTAGTAACATTATTCAGATTCCGACTCCAGCCTCTCCAACTCTGACCCCACAACCTTTTGCCCTTTCGGTGTATGTCGGGCCAGGATGCATTGGGATACCTTTTAGAATAGCAAAGTACAATATTTGATGCAATGAGACGCCATTGCTGACATATTCCTATATATTACAACTCCTGTCTCTTGACGTAAACCTTCATTGAAGAGCTGTGTCGCAGTGTGAACAATGCTTTACGTATTTATTTCTGTTGACCTCGATTTGGGGTCAAGTATTGGATGGGTATTATTATATATTATTCATTTATTATCCATAGCAGGTTATAATTTTCTGATCATTGCAAGATAATTAGCATATTGTACAATAGGTGGCATATGACGTGCAACTGCTGTATATCGTGTTCATTCGACATGTAGCTACTCGCAGCCGTACAGCACAGGAGATATAATGTGTTATTCAGATGCAAAGCCTTCATTCTATACCTTCCTTTACCATAGGATAGGCCAACAGGATTGGGTTAGTGAGTGTCCACCTTTCACTTACTATCATTCACATAGGTAGAAGCGATTGAACACTATATAACACTATGTAACACTATTGACTGAATTCTCTTTGGAAAGGAAAGTGATCAGTGTATGGGCTGATACAATGTATATCAGTCTGTACGCCACTTTCTCTGCTTTTCTAGGACAGCCCATCCTAATTTTAACTTTTGGTACTGATCTCTGCATCGAGACCCCCCCCCCCCAACAGGTCAAAAGCACCAATGAAGAGTTTTCCATTTGGTAGTCTGAATGGATACTCACTGTATTATTCTCTTTAAGTGTATTATTTAGCCTTTTATGTAGTTACTGAATTAATCCAATTACTGGTTATGGCACGTTTCTTACAAAATCCGTTTTGTTTTTTTTTGTCTTTCCTAGATTATGCACTACCAGGGTAAACCGTACCCCACATTAGGAGGACCGTTCAAGGATCGTATAACGTGGGAAGGAAACGTTAACCGTGGAGATGCTTCCATTGTGTTGGAGGATCTGAAACTGACAGATAATGGCACCTTCTCTTGTGTGGTTAGAAATCCACCTGATGTCCATGGGGATGTGCCGCAGACCAAACTAACAGTAACCTTAAAAAGTAAGAGAGGTGCACGCTGCTAACAAGAGGGTGTGCAGGGACTGTCCCAAGTCCTGGTCATTATATGTGAGATGTCTCAAATTTTTTTTTTCTTTCAAGGGCTTTTCTTGATTTACAATATTGATGGCCTATGGGTAGTATAGTCCGTCAATTTGAGATCTGTCAGGGTCTGAACCTCGACACCCATGCCTATCCGCTATTAGAAAGGGCCGTGCGCCTTGGGCAAACACTGTGGCCTGCTCATGGTTGCCAGTAGCAGTGATTGTGCAGGGTGTTGCCTTTTTGGAGGTGGGTGTCAGTCATATAACATAGCTAGCACCCGTGTCATCAAGGGGTTAATTTTTTTTTTTTCCCCCATCTCCCAGATTCTGTTAACCCTCTGCTTTTTTGCAATATATATTCTGTGACATGACTATTGTTAGAGAACGATCTCAATCCTTCCGATCTATTTTCTTTAGGCGTCAGCTTTAAATTCAACACGGTCATTTTGCTGTCCTCTCTGGTGTTCATCCCATCGGCTTTGGTGGCCGTAATTCTGCTGATCAGGATGAAAAAGGCGATCCAGAGAGACCGGGCCAGGGACCAGAAGCTGAAAAAGTCTTCTATTGAAGAATCCCAAGAGTGAGTCTATAGTCTGATGGTCTAAAATACTTGAGAGGAGAAGAACTAATATCTGTGGTGATCTAGGAGGGGTTAATGGTAATATTTGTGCAGGTATAGGGTGGCGAAGGGTTAATAACGAAATATTCTACTGGTTTAAGGTGGTGAAGTAGTTAATGTTATGTGCTCATCTAGGGCAGTAAAGGGGTTAATAGTTATGTCTTCTGAAGTCTATGGTATATGGAAACCTGAAAGCAGAGACCGGGCGCAGGTGTGAACCCACCCTTACCTGCTGTGTATTGAGTCTCATCTCTATAACCTTCTGTGTATGAAATCTCTATAACCTGCTGTATATTGTCTCGTCTCTATAACCTGTTGCGTTTTGGAGTCTCCATAATCTGCTATGTAATTGCTATGTAAATACATTTTCTTTTGTTTTTCCCATAGTTGTGTGTATGATGAAAATGCGACAGCCCCGGTTCATTGTGATTCCTCTTCAGAAAAGCCTCCCGGTTGCATGATGCGACTTTGCCTGCGCTGTGCGGATGTAAGTCTGGTAGAGCAATATACTAGGGGGAAGGGGGGCTTCATGGAACTACAATAGAAAGTTTTGTACTTTATATTTTCTCCATTTGTTACCACCCTGCATAGGATATCTAGGCTGTCTGCACACGCTGTGGGGCCCGTTCACACGGGCACAGAGGGGGTGGATTATGGCGCATAATCCACGTCATAATTCGCCCACTCACAATGGTGGTCTATGGAGACTGCTAGCAGCATGTTGAATGTTGCCGCTCCGGAGTCGGCCCATTCATTTGAGCAGACTCTGGAAGGGGAAGCTGCGACACGTGTCGTGGCAGGCGGGTTTTGACCCGAGAATGACGTGGCTTCCCGCGTCTATAACAAAATCTATAACAAAATCTGTATGTGTACCTTCCTTCTGTGGAATAGGCTTTTGTACTAAGGGGACCTTTCCCCACCTCCGTCTCTTTTCATCCTTTAATAGGTATCGCTCCACTGATTCCGGTACAGTTCTTTTTTTTTTTTTTTTTTTTTTTTTTTTCTCTATCCCCCACCCTTCCTGAGCAATAAGGGCTGTTAGTTTGAGCACCCAGTAATACTTCCTACTGTCAGCTCCTCTTTAATAGGTAATATTTCTGTTTCCGTAGTTATTAATGCTCAGCTTCATTTCCAGGACTATGATGACGACTACAGAGGAGAAACGAGGAATCTTGTGTGATTGGTGCCTTACTAGTGAAACATGAAGATGACGGCCATACTTGAGTAATGTGAAGGAGGCTATGAACTATGTGAGGCTATGTGAAGGAGGTTTATGTGGCCTTTGTCCTATCTGGAGTTTTTTGCGTCTTTTATTACGATTGTACAATACAGATTATTTAATATGAATGAAATTTTAAACTATATCTTATGTAAAAGATTTTCCAATGTATTTTAATATTGTAGTAACATGAAGGTATCAGTTTGACCCAGACATTGTTACGTACCAGAAGTATTCTTGGGCTGGCCCTCTTACGTTTAGTATTTAATGCTCAATTGTGATGTAGAAATGGATTATTAGACCCAGGATCTCTAAAGCCGGGCATACACATCATAGTAATTTCAGCCAAACTCGCTTTTATCATGGCACTGACCAATGATCTAATGTATATAGAGGCCTTCCAACTTTCCTCTTGACATCAGATGTCGGAGGGTGATAAGGATCACACAATTGGATTTCAATATGTCCGATCCTTTTCCTACCTGTTCTCAGAACTCATGCGTGCTTGGCCTAGTTGTGTGTATGGGGTGGTTGGGAGAGAGAGATTGGCAAACTGTGGTTTAATGTGAATTGTGAGCCTTAGGCCTGGTTCACATCTGCATTCGGTAATCCGCATGGGGACCCCCCTGAACGGCCTACGGAACGCATTGGCAAGCGGTCAGCAGTGAAAGCACATGGACCCCATAGACTATAAATGGGTCCGTGTGCTTTCCGCGTGGTGTCCGCAGGAGTCATGCGGACGGGAAAGTAGATTGTGAAGTACTTTTCTGTCCACATGTTCCATGGGGAAAGCACACGGACCCCATTATAGTCTATGGGGTCCGTGTGCTTTCATAAGCTCACTCCTTGTCAGTGCGTTTGGTAGTCCGTTCGGGGGTCGCAATGTGAACTGGGCCTTAGACCACAGTAATGTTACAGCTTTCTTGGCCTTATGAACAATAACAAAGACTACAAAAAAAATTCAGACTGTCTGACTCTGAGTCAGTGTCAGTCACACCAAATGGTAGGCAGTAATAATCACATCTGCCTAAGGGTTCGTTCACACGGGGCAAGAGGGGGTGGACATTGGCGCTGAATCCACCTCAGAATCCGCCCCCTCACTATAGACGTCTATGTAGACCGCTAACTTCCTTTTTTCCGTGAATGGTATGTTCTGGCTTACGGAAAAAAGAAGCTAGCTGCCCTTTCTTCAGGCAGATACTGCAGCTGATTCAGCCCCGGCGTCCGCCTCGCGGCAGCACCCTCCGGACTAGGCTCATTCATTTGGGAGGGGGGCTTTCCACGTCAAAATCAGGACCAAAATACGCCATCCCGTGCCCCGTGTGAACGGGGCCTAAAGTCGCTAGTGAATGCACAACCTTGGGCTGCCTGGAAAACAGTCTATTGTAGCAAAAACAAATATACGCATCCTCATGTCCAAAAATGCAAGAACTCTTAAAAAAAAAAAAATAGAATAAAAGAATTTTTTTTAAAAAATTAAGTCATACAGCAAACACAGTAGTAAAAAAAAAATCAAGATGGCCGAATCTCCATTTTGCCTATTCAAAAAAATTCAATCAGAAGCGATCAAACCGTCAGATGTTCCCCAAAGCGGTCTAAATACAAACTACATCATAAACAGAGGCCTTATCTGTATTTACTAACCTAAAAACATTGTGTGTCAGTACACGGCAGCTAAAATACGTTTTCTGCATTATTAAAACATAACAGTATAAATTTGGCATTGCTATGATCGACCCAAAGAATAGAGGGAATGTGTCATTTTTACCACACAGTGAACGCTATTAAAACGAAATCCTAAATTCGCTATATAATAGTGTTTTAGTAAAGGTCTAACTGCAAATAGTGACTTCTTAGCATTATTATGCCTACAAATCTGCTGACTGTATAGAGTGTCCTCTGCTGCCTCTCCTGTCAGTGGGCGGTGTCTGGAATTGCAGCTCACGCAGATTCAAGTGAACACCAGGCACAGACAAAGAAAAAAAAAAAGATTTTTTGATTTTTCCATTAATTTCTGAGCAGCCATTTAAAGTGGTTTTCCAGGATTGATGATAGGTAATCCATATTGGATCGGTGGGGTTCCGACACCCTGCACCCTCTACTGATCAGCTGCAGCATCGGCAGGGGCTCAGTCTAGGAAGCTGTAAACACACTTTTGCACACTGTGGTAGTTGCAAAGCCTGGTATCTTCCCTTAGGGGGCATTCACACGTCGTAACGCGGCGCTGATTCTGGCACAATACCTTGAACACATTGATTTCAATGTGTTATGCGCGTTAAACGGAACCCATTGAAGTCAATGGGATTCTGTTTTGCAGCGCTGATTCTTATGCGAGTTATCGTGCCAGAATCTGCGCCGGGTTACTCTTTGTGAATGCCCTCTTAAATGGTAGCTGCGGCTGATCGGCAGGGGTGCTGGGTGTCTGAAGACAGACCCCTACCAATCTGATATCCTAGTCCTGGACAACCCCTTTAGCATGTATACGTGCACTGACTTTATAATAGATCAGAACGAATCTTGCACTAATATCTCCTATTGTACATTCCACTGAGGTGTAAGCCTTCACTTACATTGTATATAAAGTGTCATTGTAACAAATGTTCATCCAATGAAGAATTTTGCGCTTTTAACTTATCTTTGTTGCTATGGTGTATATAAAATCCGATTCTGCAATTCATTATATATTCGTTAATATTGCTACATAGATGAATGCTGTCTTTTATAATAAACTCATTTCTGTATATATAGTGTACGCTGTCGTCATTTTGGAGGTTAGATAAAGTGGACGTCCTGCAGAAGACCTGACCTGAGTTACATCATCTGGTTTTCACTTTCAGCCACGATTTCTAGGTGGCGAATGGATCAGTGGGGTCCACTAGTGGGGACTAAATGGGGCAGAGCCATCCTGGTCTTCCCTGCTGCTATAAGGAGTTTGACTGGAATGGCAGTGACCCTTACATGCTCCATTCAGAGTCTGGCAATGACCTCCTGAATGCAGTAAGCTCCCCCTAGTGGTGGCTGCAGGAAGCACAACATGAAGCTCTGTATTAGAAAGTGTACAAAGTGACAACTTCTATAAAGGTATACTAACAAATCTGCGACTATTTAGACTGTGTAGTCTGTGATATGCTGGTGACTTTTTTTGTTTTGTTTGGAGCTGGTGATCCTGCAGACCTGGGCAAGTACCATCTACACTTTCTAGTTCCATGTAATTTTGAGGCATTGAGTTCTATGGAAGCTATAGCTTGCTGTAACGTGCAGAGTTGTCAGCATGTTAGAACATGACTAGTATCAGGTGGTGTCCATGACCTGGTTTTTATACATTGCCAGTTATTTCCTCTATGTCTAGGATATTGCAGAATCGCTGACATTACTGATGAGCTATTTGCCAGCATTACGTATGGACCAAGACCTGAATATTCAACAGGGTCACAGGATGTTGCATTTATTTGTTACAAGCTGGGTAGCTGCAAGGACCCAAATTTGAGCCAAATTGTTCCGATTTCCAGACCTGGGGTCAAATACCATAGTTCCAAATCTAAGAAATGCAATGAACAACGTTTTGTACAAACCTTCCAGTTATAAGACTCCAATTTATAGGAGGATCCATATGCAGAGAACTGTAGACAGACTCTTAAAGGGTTAAGATACTCCAACATTTTGTGATTCATATAGGTACAATGACTGCAACCAACCCCTCCATCCCCTCCGTCCTGAGATTAAAGGCATTTTATTCCTGATGGTTGGACACTGTTTAGAAAGTGATGGCATATTGTGGTGACAGGCCATCACTATATGCTCTGGTTTTAATCGGTTTCACAAGTGTTAGCTGTAGGACTATGGCATTTCATAGTAAAACCGCACAGTCCTTGGCCAACAACAGGGGATGAATTTACCCTTGGTTGTCCTTACCCTCTCCCCATGTAAAAATAAGCCTGTGTGCAAGACAGTGTTGCGAAACAACTTACTGCTGTGTTGTAAACTTATGTGCTCCCCTCTAGAGCACTGACCTCCTCTTTACTTCTCCGATACAGTTTTCTGTGTGAAAAGGAGCAACCTGGATAGGGAAGTCTATTACAGCCTTGATCCTGCTCCCAAAGACCTGCATTGTCAGCTTAGTCTCCAGTTCATACAGGAAAAACAATGTGCAGCAAAGAGATCAGCGCTCCAGAGGGGAGCACATAACTTCTTAACAAAGCTGTCCATGAGTTATAAGTAACCTCATACCACAAAAGGCCATTTTAAAATGGATTGGAGGGGGGATGACAAAACTGATGTTTATTGGAGTTCTTCTTTAGGGCTGGTCTTAACATGCAACCATTTCAGCCCATGGGATTTGAATAGCGACATAGTGTTACACAGAAGATCACTGGACTAAAACCAAAATCTGAACTCTCAATGCTGAATCAGCTGAATGCTATTTCTTAATCCTGGAGAACCATCGTCCTTGCTTAAATACTTCTTGTGAATATGTAATAATGGTAAGGGTGTGTTATGTTAATTGGCTCTCTGAAAGTAAACGACTTAGTGCTAATGTGTGTGTACGTATATTTATTTATTTTCTAGTATTATCGCTTTATAGGCCCATGTATATGGACACTTTAATTGGTAGGAAGAGATGAGTTATCCTATAGGATTAGGAATCGTATTAGTAGAGCCTTTCCTAAAGCAAGCATTGCGAAATTCTTGGGTCAGACTCCATTTATCGTGGTTTTATGACCTGTCTAGTGATAGAAGAAAAAAGGGTAGTCCCAGGTAAACACCAAAAATTCAGTTTCATGTCTGCAGTATTGGATGGTTTCTCTTAGAAGTCCAGGTAGTTAGTGGGGTGGTGTAAAGTGGGGAAGGGGTGTCCTTACTGAAGTGCATCTAGTGAGATGTCTGTGATTTATTAGTGATCTTTTAGAGCAACTGACTAAATTTATTGATTTAATCTAAGGAAAATGTTTGTTCTCGTACCGTGTTAGCCAGTGGGTAGGAAATATAAAAAAAACAAAAAACTTGATAGTCTTCAGTAGTTGATACCTTTTTAATGGCTAACTAATAATGATGACAGATTACATCGTTTCGGAAACAAAACGTTGTAATCTGTCATAATTATTAGTTAGCCATTGAAAAGGTATCAACTACTGAAGACTATCAAGTTTTTTTTTTTTTTTTTTTTTTTTTTTTAATTTAATCTATAAATTTAAAAGCTGAACTTTGGTGCCATCTATTGGTGAAAAGTAATAAATTCACCACAGTGTGCGTGCATCAACAGATCTATCTATCTATCTATCTATCTATCTATCTATCTATCTAAAGTTTTAAGAATGACACAAATCTTCTATTTTCACATGATCTGCTGCCCTCTGGTTTTTCTGTGTTTGTCAGATGTTTTTATCACATACAGAAATATAATTGCAATCATATTATGAGTAACAAAAGCTTATATTGACAGTTAGAATGAGTTAATGCAGCGTTGCAATATTTGCAGTGTTGACCCTTCTTCTTCTTCAGGACCTCTGCAATTCTCCCTGGCATGCTCTCAATCAACTTCTGGACCAAATCCTGACTGATAGCAGTCCATTCTTGCACAATCAATGCTTGCATTTTGACAGAATTTGTAGGTTTTTGTTTGTCCACCCGTCTCTTGATGACTGACCACAAGTTCTCAATGGGATTAAGATCTGGGGAGTTTCCAGGCCATGGACCCAAAATCTCTATGTTTTGTTCCCTGAGCCAATTAGTTATCACCTTTGCTTTATGGCAAGGTGCTCCATCATGCTGGAAAAGGCATTGTTGATCGCCAAACTGCTCTTGGACGGTTGGGAGAAGTTGATCTTGGAGGACATTCTGGTACCATTCTTTATTCATGGCTGTGTTTTTAGGCAAGACTGTGAGAGAGCCGATTCCCTTGGCTGAGAAGCAACCCCTCACATGAATGGTTTCAGGATGCTTTACAATTGACATGAGACAAGACTGGTGGTAGCGCTCACCTCGTCTTCTCCGAATAAGCTGTTTTCCAGATGTCCCAAACAATCGAAAAGGGGACTCACCAGAGTAAATGACTTTACCCCAGTCCTCAGCAGTCCACTCCCTGTACCTTTTGCAGAATATCAGTCTGTCCCTGATGTTTTTTTTGGAGAGAAGTGGCTTCTTTGCTGCCCTCCTTAAGACCAGGCCTTGCTCCAAGAGTCTCCGCCTCACAGTGCGTGCAGATGCACTCACACCTGCCTGCTGCCATTCCTGAGCAAGCTCTGCACTGCTGGTAGCCCTATCCCGCAGCTGAAACACTTTTAAGAGACGGTCCTGGCGCTTGCTGGTCTTTCTTGGGCGCCCTGGAGCCTTTTTGCCAACAATGGAACCTCTCTCCTTGAAGTTCTTGATGATGCGATAGATTGTTGACTGAGGTGCAATCTTTCTAGCTGTGATACTCTTCCCTGTTAGGCTATTTTTGTGCAGTGCAATGATGACTGCACGTGTTTCTTTAGAGATAACCATGGTTAACAGAAGAGAAACAATGATGCCAAGCACCAGCCTCCTTTTAAAGTGTTCAGTGGTGTCATTCTTACTTAATTATGACAGATTGCTCTCCAGCCCTGTCCTCATCAACACCCACACCTGTGTTAATGGAGCAATCACTGAAACGATGTTAGCTGGTCCTTTTAAGGCAGGGCTGCAATGATGTTGAAATGTGTTTTGGGGGATAAAGTTCATTTTCTAGGCAAATATTGACTTTGCAAGTAATTGCTGTTAAGCTGATCACTCTTTATAACATTCTGGAGTATATGCAAATTGTTATTAGAACAACTAAAGCAGCAGACTTTGTAAAAATTAATATTTGTATCATTCTCAAAACTTTTGGCCATGACTGTATCTCTCTCTCTCTCTCTCTCTCTCTCTCTCACTGGGGCATATAGGATACATAAGTAACACGGGATTGTTTTATGATAGTAAGTAGTACTATGGAAATTACAGAACAATTGCGAATACCAAAAGATAATCTATATGATACAACCCCAAATCCAAAAAAGTTGATACTCTGTTTAAAATGTAAAGAAAAGAAGTATGCAATCATTTTGTACAATCATGTTATTCACAATAGAACATGGAACAAAGTTACATTTTCCTTTTCATTTAAAAAAATGAAGTCATTTATAAATTGATTTAACACTTCTGAAAAAAAGGTTCACACTGAGTTTTTTGCAGTCTGATTTGGAAGTGGAATCCACCTGGGAATCCTTAGGGTATGTTCACACAGCGGAAAATAAAAAAAGCCAAAAAAAAAACCATTTCCTAATATCTGGTGCAGATTTTTTGACCCTGCAAAAAACTCCATGTGAACATAGCTAGTAGTGCTAATGAAAATCAGCTAAAGGGTCAACGTTCAACTAAGTCACATGACTGTGTATGAAAAAACGTGTTAGGCAACAAGCGGACCCCCCAAACGGAAACCCGAACGCAGCTGTTAACCTCGCATTACTTGTAAGGTAGTGAAGTGTATGTGCTTTGTGTCTTGAAACTTGAAGGATCCACTGACTTTTATCTAATACATAGGTCTATATTAGACTACTTATACTCTACGTGCCAGTCTCCTCTGTCGATACCATGAAGAGAATCCAATAAGGGTATCCTTGTTAGACATTTGTTATATGGCTAGTTGTGCCATCACATCCACTCAGCTGTGCAAATCTTTCCAGGCACAGTGCCCTGACTTGCAGTAGACATTCAGGTCATCCAAAGGTTGATGATGCCGCAGCCTGGAGTCTTGGCTGGAGTCAGGCTAACATGAGCAGCTTGTTCTTTATATGATCTTTATGAATACTCCCATTATTCCTTAGTATCCCTTAGGGTGTACGTACATGGTGCGTCCTAACCGCGTCCATTATCCATTAATTCACTAATTGCCAGAACACACCTGTATTTACCAACTAACGCAGAACAGGTGCAGCATAAAAGGGCACCCTAAAAATGCGACCCAGCAGCTGCTGATATATTGAATGGCCGCTTTATTAAAGACACCTGCCCTTTCATGCTTGGAACTTCCCTGTATGGACATGAGACATGTCACCCCAGGAAGGAAGCTTAAGATCAAGTGAGAAGCTTCCCATGGATCCGATTCAGTGTGAACCTACATTAGATGGGAAAATCGTGTGGTCTGAGCAATTTAGACAAAATCATGGTCACAGGTGCGAAACTAGCCAAGGACCAAATTATATATAATGACAGTTCTGTAGAGGTTTCTTGTTAAAGGGGTATTCCCACGTCGCATACTCGCCTGTCTTCATTGCTGTAAATTCTTCTTTCTTCCGGCTTTGTTGCGTCATTGGTGGGCGGGGTTACATATACAAAGCCAAGCGGTGAGATGCTGCTGGCCCTGCGTGCACGCTCATAGACTAGTCTAGCCTTCACAATGCGAATACAGACCCGGCATCCGCCTCTCTCTATTACAGCGGATACCTGGTCTGTATTTGCACTGTGAAGGCTAGACTGGTCTATGAGCAGGGCCGGCGTCAGCGCACGGCATAGTCGGGCAAGTGCCGGGGCCCACAGAGCCTCTGGGGGCCCCCCGGCACTTGCCTGTCACGATTTCAGCTCATCGGCGTCCGTCCGCCGATGAGCTGGAATACATAGGCGATTAAAGCAGGAGCTGTGAGTTCAGCTCCTACTTTAAAGCTCCGGCCCGGCTTGCGTGTGTAGGCGCGATGACGTCATCACGCATATACACGCAAGCCGGGCCGCAGCTAAGCAGGAGCTGATCTCACAGCTCCTGCTTTAATCGCGTATGTGACTGGAGAGAGGAGCGTCGGGGGATCGATGGAAGGTGAGTATAAGTGTTTGTTTTGTATTAAATATAAAGGTGGAACATAATGAAGGGGGGACATGAAACTGGGGGCAAAGGAAGGGTGTATATGAAACTGGGGGAGAGATGGAGGGGGGGCATATAATTTACGGGTGACTGTAGGAGGATTGTACTGTGTGGGAGCACATGATAAATGAATGAGAATGGGTGGAATCAACAAAAGTGGGTGGAGCCAAATTTGCTGCGGCGCGCAGAGCGCATTTTGCTCCTCTTTCTTCTCTTTAAAAATTGGGAGGTATGGCGTTGGTGACGCTACACTCCTGCATGACGTCACTCGCTTCATCTGCGACGCACAGTGTCTCGACTCCCCCGCCTCCTTTACAAGGGGGCCCACTGAGGCTCTGTCGCCCAAGGGCCCATAAAAACCTGGAGCCGGCCCTGTCTGTGAGCGTGCACACAGGGCCAGCGGCATCTCGCCGCTTGGCTTTGCATAAGTGAATACAGCAACGGCAGAAGCGATGCTGTTATTCCGTTCCTCCGCCCCCCAAACACCCCCCCCCCTCCCCCCCGGAATAGCAGCATCGCTTCTGCAGCTGCTGGGGCTTCATGCAGGGCAGGAGCATAGCGATGTTGCAGGCATCTGTGCTGGCGTCTAACCGTCCCCGGCATCCGCCTCTCTATTACAGCGGATGCCGGGTCTGTATTGGCGGCCCCTTCCCCCACAAAGGGTAAACTAGCGCCCCCCCCTTCAAGCTCGCTCCCATGCACTTAGCCCCTCCTCCCTCCCCCCTCAGAGCAGCAGATACATCACTTGACTTATGACCAGATAAGTCAAGGGATGTGTCAAAAAAAAAAAGAATAAAGTGAGATAGTGGACAAACAAAGCAGTTTTACTGAAGCAGTGTATTTAGGAAAAGTCTTACATTCACATTAAAAAGCAGTATAGATAGGATCCTTGTGATGGGACAACCCCTTTAATGCCCCCCCTCCAGATGTTCTCTGTATAGTGACTAAGCAGGGTTACTACAAGACTCCAGTGGGCCAAAGAGAACAAGATCTGAATCACTGAGCAGTGGGGAGCCATTGCTGGGTCAGATGAATCCAGATTCATGAATCCAGATTCAGGATGAATTATACTTCATATTGCTTCAAATTTGCTTCCATTTGTTTCTATACCCTCATTTCTCTGTGTACGATATATTGAAGCAGGACGTCATTGTAGAACTTGGCAATGTGCTGCTCATAAGTCAATGAAGACTGGTAACAATCTACATGTAATGGTAGCCACACTGGGATGCCACCCAACGACAATCTATTAAAAGACGATCTGTCCCCTCTCCTGGCTTGTCTGTTTAGGCAAATAATGTACCTTCTTAGGCCAGGGCCCCACGCGGTGGACACGCTGCAGAAAAAAACGTGGCGTTTTACAGGCACAGCAAAGTGGATGGGATTCTAGCGAATCTCATCCCCACTTTGCGGTAAAATACACACTGTGGAAATGCGTCGATTTCCAAAACCGTTGCGGTTTTGGAAATCACATCATGTCAATTATATCTATGGAAACGCCAGTGGTTTGCTATAGGTATAATGGAAGCAGAAAGGATATGTTCACACTGAGTTTTTTGCAGGCGGATTTTGACGTGGAATCTGCCTCAAAATCCGCCTGCAAAAACGTCTTCCATTCATTTCAATGGGAGTTGCTTACTTTTTTTCCAATTTTTTTCAGCTAGCGGGAAAAGAAGCGACATGCCCTATCTTACACCGCGGCGTCCGCCTTTTAAGACTCACTCCCGATTAGGCCCATTCATTCAGGCCTAATGAGCAGCGGGATACCTCGATGGGATGCCGGTGCAGTCCTGTTGTGGCTAGTTGTGCGGACAAGTCATGTGGTGGAAACGGTTTCCGTCGTTTGAACATACCCAAAGTCAGAAGAGGAAACTCTGCAAACTTTTTGTTCAAAGCGCTGTCAAAAGAACCAAAATGCATTGCCGCCACGGTTTTTCTCGCAGCGTTTTTTTGCTACAGGACACCACATGGGTCCTTAGCCTTAAAGGGGTTGTCCCATCACAAGGATCCTATCTATACTGCTTGTTAATGTGGATGTAAGACTTTTCCTAAATACACTGCTTCATTGTGTTCATTATGGCAGAGACAGGCAGTCTCTGTATGTAGCACATAATGGAGTTGCTCCTGCCTGTACTTCATAGTCCAATATTGTGCATATAGTGTTGTTTGAGGACCTTTGATGACATCACGGGCCCTTCAGCCGCCCCATAGGATCATGCTATGCGGTGGGCGGAGCTACACACTAATTCGGGGGCAGAGCTAAACAGCAGGTTGCATATGAAACTCCGCCCACCAAATGACGAAAGAAACCAGGAAGAAAGAAGATTTTACAGCAGAGAAGACTGGTGAGTATGCTATGTGGGAAGACCCCTTTAAACAATCTTTTCTTATAATTCTGCGTAGTACCATTCCTCTGTTATACCTCCTAGAAATTGATGAATAAATTGACAGCTGGGTGTTACCAACTAGGGTTCTGTCCCTGCACAGTCTGACATTGTCCGGTCAGTCCCAACAGTATCAGACTGTGATAGGACAACCCCTTTGTCCATGTAGCATGGTAACTCCTACTTGTCATTTAATGAATACATTTTTAAGAAGAATAACAGAGGAACAACGCAGAGTAATAAGAAAACATTATAGGGAATAAAAGTAATTCCTGAAACAGGAGGGTGAGAAGAGTAGACAAGTTTTATGTATCTTCTTATCGTGATATCTCTTTGCAGCGCAGTAATATAACATACATGTAAAACATCACATGCAAACATGATCAAACATATTACTACTAATATATTGTAACCATAATATAATATAAGTAATATATTAAATAAAGATGTAATAAATAGTTGGATGATGTGTCGGTCATTCCTCCCTGCCTGCCTGGCCTCGGGCTCTGGTTTCTTCTCCTCCGTTATTTATAGCCGCCTGTTTGATATTGTATCTGTTTATGTTTTAGGTCCCCGCCTGAACAGATTTTGCTTTACCCCCTTTCATGTCTCTCCGGGCACCTACGCTGAATTGTAAGGGTCATTCCAGTTTCTCGCTTTGGTACATTGCTATTGTTTTGGGCTGTCGAGTCTTTTTGTGCTTTTTCACTTCAGCAAAGATCAAGTCAACATTGTAAGTGGAGGAAATCATGATAGAATGGAAAATCTGGCGTTTGTAGCCATAGAAACGCAGCTTTGTGCAGTCAGTCGAAGAGGCGTACAAGGTCTGGAGTTGCAAATTACTTGCAACAGGAAAATAAAAAAATAAATGACAAAATAAAAAATTCACAAAAATGACATTTTATCTTATAGTCATCATCAGACGATAACTTTTACATTGTGTTTTATATGTTCTAAAGTTGGCAACTTAAAGGGATTTTCCACAACTTTACTATTGGTGACCTATTCTTAGGATCAGCCTGGATCTGAGCTTGCAGTACCTTTTCTGGCCACTACACAGTGTAAGGCGCTGTATAGTTCCAGCAAACAGCTGTCTCCAGGGGACCTCTACTGATCTGATATACAATCCAAAATTTTTGTTGTTACAGACACTTCCACAAAAAGTCCACAATCTGATATCTGGGATTAGGATTTTAGGGGACCAATATTCCCCCTGAAAGGTATGAAGTGCCCATGGGCATGAATGATAAATGCTCCATTGCCTCCTATAGGGTCTTCTGCAGATTGTGGTCCTAGAAGCTCCCTTCATTTGTGTTTACTAAAAATAGGGCTCCAAAGTTGAATAACAGAGGCATGACTGGTTATACACAGATATCTATCTGCAGATCATTGGCAGATATACACTCACCGGCCACTTTATTAGGTACACCATGCTAGTAACGGGTTGGACCCCCTTTTGCCTTCAGAACTGCCTCAATTCTTCGTGGCATAGATTCAACAAGGTGCTGGAAGCATTCCTCAGAGATTTTGGTCCATATTGACATGATGGCATCACACAGTTGCCGCAGATTTGTCGGCTGCACATCCATGATGCGAATCTCCCGTTCCACCACATCCCAAAGATGCTCTATTGGATTGAGATCTGGTGACTGTGGAGGCCATTGGAGTACAGTGAACTCATTGGTTCAGTGAACTCACTGGTTTAAGAAACTCAGTGAACTCACTGGTTCAAGAAACCAGTCTGAGATGATTCCAGCTTTATGACATGGCGCATTATCCTGCTGAAAGTAGCCATCAGATGTTGGGTACATTGTGGTCATAAAGGGATGGACATGGTCAGCAACAATACTCAGGTAGGCTTTGGCGTTGCAACGATGCTCAATTGGTACCAAGGGGCCCAAAGAGTGCCAAGAAAATATTCCCCACACCATGACACCACCACCACCAGCCTGAACTGTTGATACAAGGCAGGATGGATCCATGCTTTCATGTTGTTGACGCCAAATTCTGACCCTACCATCCGAATGTCGTAGCAGAAATCGAGACTCATCAGACCAGGCAACGTTTTTCCAATCTTCAATTGTTCAATTGTCCAATTTCGATGAGCTTGTGCAAATTGTAGCCTCAGTTTCCTGTTCTTAGCTGAAAGGAGTGGCACCCGGTGTGGTCTTCTGCTGCTGTAGCCCATCTGCCTCAAAGTTCGACGTACTGTGCGGCGTTCAGAGATGCTCTTCTGGCTACCTTGGTTGTAACGGGTGGCTATTTGAGTCACTGTTGCCTTTCTATCAGCTCGAACCAGTCTAGCCATTCTCCTCTGACCTCTGGCATCAACAACGCATTTCCGCCCACAGAATTGCCGCTCACTGGATGTTTTTTCTTTTTCGGACCATTCTCTGTAAACCCTAGATATGGTTGTGCGTGAAAATCCCAGTAGATCAGCAGTTTCTGAAATACTCAGACCAGCCCTTCTGGCACCAACAACCATGCCACGTTCAAAGGCACTCAAATCACCTTTCTTCCCCATACTGATGCTCAGTTTGAACTGCAGGAGATTGTCTTGACCATGTCTACATGCCTAAATGCACTGAGTTGCCGCCATGTGATTGGCTGATTAGAAATTAAGTGTTAACGAGCAGTTGGACAGGTGTACCTAATAAAGTGGCCGGTGAGTGTAATTTGTTATAGTAGGATCTGATATTAATCTTACGTGCATGTCCATTATAGACATGAGATTCGCAGCAGATTTAATCAATTTTAGCTGACTCTGTCAATGGCCATCATTTTTCAGTTCTCCCTGAACTGGTGGCTGAAGACTTATTGCTATGATGTCTGCCATATACTGCACACCGAAACTATAGGGCAATCTGCTCCATAAGACTTTCAGAACCATTAGCGGAGTCATGTAGAGAGGTACTGAGCTGCACTGATGTCAATAGTAACCACTTACTTCCATTCATTTATGTCAAGTGAAAGTTTAGAGAGAGCAGGAAAAGAGTTAAACTTGTGGACTGGTCCTGACACACCTACGCCCCCTAGTGAGATCCGCTCTGGACCCCCTCCAGTGTGCCTATCAGCCAGGCATTGGGGTAGATGACGCCATCATCCACCTTCTTCATAGAGCTCTCTCTCACCAGGAGAAACCCGGGAACACTGTGAGTATAATGTTCTTTGATTTCTCCTGAGCGTTCAACACCATTCAGCCAGGGCTACTGAGGGACAAGCTGGATCATATTGGAGTGGACCACCACCGGTCCAACTGGATCCTAGACTACCTGACAAACCGACCTCAGTATGTGAGAGCCCGGGACTGTGTGTCTGACACTGTGATCTGTAGTACGGGGGCACCACAAGGTCCAGTTCTAGCCCCATTTCTCTTCACACTGTACACCGCTGACTTTAGGCACAATTCATCCAGCTGTTACTTACAGAAGTACTCCGATGACTCTGCTATAGTAGGCCTTATCACTGATGGAGACAACAGGGAATACAGAGACTTAATCCAGGATTTTGTGAAATGGTGTCAGCAGAACCAGCTCAGGATAAATGCTGGGAAGACCAAGGAGATGGTGGTGGACTTTAGTAAACGGAGAGGTGCTCCGATCCCGGTAGAGATCCATGGGACATTCATTGAGATAGTCAGGCCCTATAAGTACCTGGGTGTGCTCCTCAATAATAAACTAGACTGAGCTGATCACCTGGGTGCACTGCACAGAAAGGGCCACAGCAGGCTCTACCTGCCCAGGAGGCTGAGGGTCTTTGGAGTCCAGGGGCCTTTTTCAACTCTGTAGTATCACCATCTTCTTCGGAGTGGCCTTCTGGGGAGGTAGCATACCAGTCAGGGACAGAAATAGACTTGACACACTGGTTAGAAGGGCCAGCTCTGTCCTGGGGAGCCCCCTGGACCAAGTATAGGTGGTGGGTGATAAGGATACTGTCCGTGGTGAGCTGCATGCTGGAGAATAACTCCCATCCCATGTATGAGACCGTGATACCAATGGGCAGTACTGTCAGTGACCAACTGCTTCACCCCACGTGTGAGAAGGAACGCTATCGTAGATCCTTCCTCCCAACCGCAGTCAGGCTGTACAACCAACATCAGGCTAAGTGAAGATCACTCCGCACAGAGAACTAAATGATCCTGAGTGCTTTTTCTTCTTAGTTGTTATGACTCCTAATATCTTTTATGTGTTCTTTCTTGCAATATATTACTGTATTATCCATGCTGCTGTAACACACTGAATTTCTCCATGGTTGGACTATTAAAGGATTATCTTATCTTATTATATCTTATCTTATCTCGTATAACAATATTTTTCCCCAATAAGATATATTACAAATTTTCTTCTATTCATTTCTACTTATACAAAGTTTGTGAAAAGTTAATGACCATTTAAGTATTTAATAAACATCCCTTTTAAGACTGGGTTCACAAAAACATAAGAAAAATAATCTGTAACAAAAGGATGTTATTTCATATCTGTACTCAGTCTGTATGTCAGACCCAGGGACCAAAATTTATTTGTGCGAATTAGTTCTAAAAGTGAATATCTCCCAAATACTTTCTCTAGAGCCGCCTTTTGCAAGGTAGTTCACTATACTGTAAACCAGGGATCAGCAACCTCCGGCACTCCAGCTACTGTGAAACTACAACTCCCAACATGCTCCACTCACTTCCAAGAACGGCAGAGCAAGTATACATGCTGGGAGTTGTAGTTTTACTAAAGCTGGAGTGCTGAAGGTTGCCTACCTCTTCTATAGATCAATGTCTGGCTTTCTTGGAACCTAGTGGTGTAGTCTGGGAATAAAGCTAAACCAGAATATCTCTTCCTAAATGAAGAGAGGTTAAAAAATATGCAAATCTATTCTCCAGGATGTAATTAGGAGAACAGTGCACTCTGTACGCCGCCCTCTAGAGGGCAGCCTCCTTAACATCATGCATGACTCAGTTAAAAAGTCTACTATCATGATGCGGATTTAATTGCCAAATTAGTATTTCCATTCCAAAAGGAACAGATTCCCTGCTATGGACAGCGCTGTTTCGGCCTATTGGGCCTACTCAGCATAGTGCAGGGATACTGATTTGGCAGAGTGAGAGACTATAGACCAGGGTCAGGGGATAATCATACACATTAGTGAGAGTGTGTGCCTACATAGGCAGTACGGAAACTTACAAGTCATTCCTGCTCCGCTAGGGATTCTGGGTAAAAAATGAAATGAAGAGACACATTCATCCATAGACAGATAGTCATCAGTGAAAAGCAGGGGACAGTTTGCCTGGGTGATAGGTGGGTCACAAAGGGTACTGAGACTCCTTAAGGAATGTTACCTTTATTAGGGCACCTCTTAATGTACAATATACGAATAAATCCTCCATGGTGGAAAAGTTGAACTCCCTCTAGTGACACTTTTTGGAAGGGAGCTTTCTATAGATCAATGCTTTGTTTTCCTGCAACCTAATGGCATAAACTGGGAATGACGCCAAGGAATATGAGAGGCAGTAACCTTGAAACAGCTGTCTGTGGGTGGATCTATCTTCCTTTAGGAGGAGATACTCGGCATTGCTGTTTTCCCAGATCGTGTTCCTAGGTTTCCAAAAAAAACCTGGCATTGATCTATAGGGAGCGACATTCCATAAGGTGGCATAAGAGAAAGTTCTCCTTTTCCACCAGGGGGGACTTATTTACATATTACCTTAATGAGACATAGTAGCCCTCCTGGCCCATAGTATTTAATATAGAAGTATATATATATATATATATATATATATATATATACACTCACCGGCCACTTTATTAGGTACACCTGTCCAACTGCTCGTTAACACTTAATTTCTAATCAGCCAATCACATGGCGGCAACTCAGTGCATTTAGGCATGTAGACATGGTCAAGACAATCTCCTGCAGTTCAAATCGAGCATCAGTATGCGGAAGAAAGGTGATTTGAGTGCCTTTGAACGTGGCATGGTTGTTGGTGCCAGAAGGGCTGGTCTGAGTATTTCAGAAACTGCTGGTCTACTGGGATTTTCACGCACAACCATATCTAGGGTTTACAGAGAATGGTCCGAAAAAGAATAAACATCCAGTGAGCGGCAGTTCTGTGTGCGGAAATGCGTTGTTGATGCCAGAGGTCAGAGGAGAATGGCCAGACTGGTTCGAGCTGATAGAAAGGCAACAGTGACTCAAATAGCCACCCGTTACAACCAAGGTAGCCAGAAGAGCATCTCTGAACGCCGCACAGTACGTCACACTTTGAGGCAGATGGGCTACAGCAGCAGAAGACCACACCGGGTGCCACTCCTTTCAGCTAAGAACAGGAAACTGAGGCTACAATTTGCACAAGCTCATCAAAATTGGACAATTGAAGATTGGAAAAACGTTGCCTGGTCTGATGAGTCTCGATTTCTGCTGTGACATTCGGATGGTAGGGTCAGAATTTGGCGTCAACAACATGAAAGCATGGATCCATCCTGCCTTGTATCAACGGTTCAGGCTGGTGGTGGTGGTGTCATGGTGTGGGGAATATTTTCTTGGCACTCTTTGGGCCCCTTGGTACCAATTGAGCATCGTTGCAACGCCAAAGCCTACCTGAGTATTGTTGCTGACCATGTCCATCCCTTTATGACCACAATGTACCCAACATCTGATGGCTACTTTCAGCAGGATAATGCAATGCCATGTCATAAAGCTGGAATCATCTCAGACTGGTTTCTTGAACATGACAATGAGTTCATTGTACTCCAATGGCCTCCACAGTCACCAGATCTCAATCCAATAGAGCATCTTTGGGATGTGGTGGAACGGGAGATTCGCATCATGGATGTGCAGCCGACAAATCTGCGGCAACTGTGTGATGCCATCATGTCAATATGGACCAAAATCTCTGAGGAATGCTTCGAGCACCTTGTTGTATCTATGCCACGAAGAATTGAGGCAGTTCTGAAGGCAAAAGGGGGTCCAACCCGTTACTAGCATGGTGTACCTAATAAAGTGGCCGGTGAGTGTATATTGGATGAAGAGACCTGCGCAAATATAGAAAAAAACACCATTTCATCTGACCCAACTAAAATAAGTTTCCTGTTTGTGGGGAATATTAGTCGGAGCTTCTACCAGGGATAAGTAATTCAGTACAAACACGCAGAAACATTTGACTAGAATGGCCTTTAGACTTTTTGTGGACTGCTCGAAGGCCCTTTGTATCACTTGTGGTCTATTCACATTATGTTCCATTTGGAAAGAAATTAAATAACCACTTGTCTGAACAAGCCCTGAGAACGAGGTATAACCATCTGCTTAATGAACACAACAGCACTAATTAAAATAATCATCATTATGGAGTTATGTCTGTTTGGTATACTTGTGGAATTACAGAATATTTAATAACTAAATTAGAAAACCATCCCCCACCACTACTCGCGGGGTCAGTTGGAGTGGATTTCAGCTAATACCCATGGCTAGATTTAGGACTTATTCGCATGACAGTGAAAATTGATTCTGGTATGGTACATTGTAAAGGGATAGAAATGACTTCTTATTGATTCTCGCACTTCAATTAGCATCTTGTTACCTGATTCAGCCTGGTCTGATACACAATGTGTAAGGTCAAATTCCAAATCAGTGACCTCCAGACATGTGTACTCTATATATTAAGAAAGGAATTTGGGAAGAATATGCAAATCTGTCTTCCATGATGTAATTAGGAAGTCAGTGCCTCAGTCATGCACACCAATAGAGGGCGCTCACTGAGAATGTGCAAGTCTATCTTCCATGATGTAATTAGGAAGACAGTGCCTCAGTCATGCACACCAATAGAGGGCACTGACTGAGAATGTGCAAGCCTATCTTCCATGATGTAATTAGGAAGAGAGTCCAATAGAGGGCGCTCCCTTGAACATCATGCCGACCTTCTCAGAGGCCTTTGTTTGCAATGATGTTGGGATTTGTTTCAATGTTCTTGCATCTCATCAGCTTGGTGCAGAGAGGACTGACCTGGCAGAGGTGAGAGGCTTAGACAGGGTTGAGGGGATATCGTCACTCCATAAGGAGAGAACCACCATTTAGGTGTGTGGAGTCTTATTGGTGAGCTTTCTCATTACTATCTTGTATGTTTATATTAAGAAAGGGTTGTAGACTGTGGATCACTACAAACTGGTGCGGTATTCTGTGCCAGCCAACCCATTGTTTAGCCATCTGCTTGGTGTCCCATCATTGGTCTATATACCTAGGGGTGTCAGCTAGCTGACCTGGGGTTCACCCCAGACTTGTGAATACATTGGCACCACATTCGGCTGTATTATTAATTATTATTAGGTTTCTACATATGCCTCAGCTGTTGTTTATTACTGTATTATTAACATCACTCCGCACAGAGAACTAAATGATCCTGCAGTGTGTCTGTGTTTCTTTCTTTTTAGTTGCTATGATTCCTAGGATTTCTCTATCTGCCATGAGCTTGTATGTGTTTTCTCTCTTGTTATATACTACTGTACCACCTATGAAACTGTATCACTGAAATTTACCCATTGTGGGACTATTAAATGATTATCATATATTCTTGTCTATTGTATTGTATTTTCTTGATTGTACTTACTTGTTTTATTACATTACTTACATCAGTGGTATGTGGCATCCTTGGTTCCCATTATCCTTAGAACCCACAATAATACAGACCGCCGTCACCCAACCATTTTAAGAACAATGAAAGTGAATGAGAGTATTCCCATGTTCATTTTTCTGACTGGCAAGAAAACGGACAGTTAAAAAAAACAGACATTTTCTATCTTTGTTCATTTTGATAGACCGACGGACCCAATAGAAATAATTAATAATTTGGTCAGTTTTTTTATGGATACAAAACAGACTGACACCAAAGTCATGCTTGTTAAAAATGGATCACATTGAGATGACACTCGGCCATGTGAATATATATATATATATATATATATATATATATATATATATATTACAGTATATGTATAAATTGTAATACAACCATGTAAATTCCTATCCTTGACTTAGGAGTCCAATGGGAGGGTCTACTCAGTCATTGACAACTATCTCTATACTTATACAAGGAAGGCTGTCAATCACTAAGCAGGGCCGCCTACTGGACCCCTAAGCCCAGAGATTTAAAGGGGTTGGCCACTTTCAGACTAATATTGAGAGACAAATGTTATGGTTTGTATAATAAAAAGTTGTACACTTTTCCAATATACTTTCTGTATCAATTCCTCACAGTTTCCTAGATCTCTGCTTGCTGTCATTCATTCTGCTTATTCCCAGTGGATAAAGCTCTGACCTGCGCGCTCATCACATGACCATGGACCGTAAATCACATGACCACGGTCAGACTTTTATCTTTTAGAAGTGACAGACAGCAAGCAGAAATCTAGAGAACTGTGAGGAATTGATACAGAAAGTAGATTGGAAAATTGTATATCTTTTTACTGTACAAACAATAACATTTGTTTCTCAATATTGGTCTGAAAGTGGCCAACCCCTTTAAGCGAAAAAATTATACTGAATGCTTTCCCATACATTTCTATTGTATACCGATCTGTTCGGCTTCTCCTGCCCTATACCCTGCTGCCTACAGATTGGACTACACGTATAAAGTCAAAGATGATATTAAATAGTAGGTACATCAGTCCTTTTCATGTGACAGGCCATTCATGGGTTAATTTTCTTGCTCCTGCTGCATTGTGCAGAACAATCTTCATGGGGACTATTACTGCTCACACTTATTGGTCTCTGGAGAGTCTGGAAGTCAACACTCTGATGTCTTCAGGGAGGATGTTAGTTTTCATATCTTCTTCCATCCTCAAGCTTTCCTTATTATAACCCAGTATCCACCACAGTCTATCAACAAAATAATGTTCCCCTCCCCTTTCCTCATACATTCACACAATGCGATGAGCAAGGTGACAAACGGGGATTGTAGCGCAGATTTGGCGCGAGAAAAGTCCTTGTGCTAAATGTGCACCACAATATTATCAATCTTCAGTTTTCTGATATAGAGGAATTAAAAAAATTCTCCCTTTTTTTGGAAAAACCATCAGAACGTCGATGTCTTCTCCCTGCTGCATCCGCTTCTGGCTTTGGCTCTAAAACTGCATTAAAAATTGAAGACCTGTTACCTCTCCTTACAAGTCTAAAAATGCTGTCCTAAGATCTTAATCCACTTTCTATGTCATTGTCATACAGTAAGCGGATTTTAACAATCTTTGTGACTTTTTGTAAAATTACATTGATAAATTTGCCATACATTCACTTGATCGGCTATCCACACCCACTTTTCAAATGTGGAGTGAATGGCATAAAAATTTAACATCTTGCTAAAAAAAATTTTATCAAGTAAGCCCAGGAGGTTGCAAAAACTCACAAATTTGCATTTTTGACAACAGGATTGATAAATTGAGAAATCCCTCCATTGTGTAACTTCTTATAGAAAACAGAATAGGGTTTCTCAGTGGGGTCTCTAGCTGCTTGGAGACTGTTCTTCTGGAAGATCCTATGTAATAGGTATCACAGTGGGTATTGCTAATGTCCTTTGCTGTCTTCCGTCATAGGATGACAGCAACAGACATTAAACTGTCACAGAGAACGGTCACAGTCTAATTCTGTGCCCATTGCCATGCACAACTTTATCTTCTAGCTAGCTTCCATCATGTTGTTTACATGAGAACAGACACAGAATCAGTGACCGTTCTCTGTGACAGTTTAATGTCCGTTGCTGTCGTCCTAAGTTGCAAGACAGCAATGGACATTAGTAAAGGTTGTGTGAACTTCCTCTGTCTATCATAGGCAGGGAATGTGTGACACAATGCAGACATTGCAACATGAATAACAATAATTGTGGGCGGTCCTACTCCTACAGTTATCTCTGTAAACACCAACAGTGTAGTGTAGGACCGCCCACTGGACTCCTAATCATAGAAAGACATTTAAATGCTTAAAATACAAGTTAAACTGAATATTTTCCCACAAAACTGTATATCAAGGTGCCCAGTTCCTACTACTCTTTGCCTTGTTATCAGTAGATGGGACTTTATGTACAAAGTGTCAGGCTCCTTTAAATTCAGGATTCTGGAAAAGCTGGGTGACTATTATAATAGCTACAGGAAGCCATATTGCTTGTTACCTAGAACTGAATTGCATCCTTACCCATGCTACAGGACAGGACTTGTGCTATATATACTCTTCAAGGAGTATACGTGTTTTATAAGAACGATGACCAGACTTTTCCTAAGTGCATTACATTT
The DNA here is from genome assembly GCF_031893055.1 of Leptodactylus fuscus. NCBI lineage: Eukaryota > Metazoa > Chordata > Amphibia > Anura > Leptodactylidae > Leptodactylus > Leptodactylus fuscus. The sequence goes on along the minus strand of NC_134270.1, from coordinate 36,848,995 downwards.
GTGAAAACGCTCCGTCTGCTTTTCATCTCCGTAGAATTAATATTTCATAAACCTGAAACACATAATTGATCCCAAGTCAGAAAATCTTTCCAGGTATCCTGAGTACTTGTCATCGTCAGGTCAGACCAAGTAATAACACATCGATGGGAAGAGAGGACGAGTTTTTTTTATTTTAATATCTTTTATTTTTATATTTTTACATATTAGAATTTATGTATAAAATGTTAATTTTACATACACCATATTCTAAAACATTGCAATATTTGTATGTATTTATTAACACCTTCCATACTGCTGCATAATTTGGTAGATTTGCTGTTCAGGACTGTAGGAAAGCTGGGTGATTTCGTTCATAGGTCTGTATGCATTCTTGTAAACTCTTATTATAGCTGTCTAAAAGCAGAAGCACATAAAAACAGATTTTTTTTTTTTCACCCTCCTGCATCATTCCAAGAAATCCACCAACCATAAAATCAAGTGTTCCCACCACCCACCACCCCCAACCCTCCTGCAATTCTGCTGCAGCCAGAGATCCGGCCATATTGAGTTTACAGTTCTGTCAGAGCTGCACCATCGAGGGAAAATTACATTATATAAATAGATATATTCCAGGACAGCAGCCGGAGACCCCCCTCACCCCTCCCAGGCCATGGGCAGGAGAGAGCGCCCAACACCCCCTGGGCTAAGCTTGGTAACACTGGCACTCAGCCTCCTGGGTAAGTTGTATGGCCAGTTCTGCATGCACAGCTGGGTATACATCTGCCGCAATGCACTTCCACCCTCCACACACTCCACAGTAACCCTTTCACTGCCTATAGGGGGTAAATGGTACACACAGCATATAAAGAAACAACAACAAAAAAAGAAAATATAATGATTAAAAAAAATAAAAATTAAATGCCATCAGAACGGAATATAATGTCATATAATGGGGGTGATAGGAAGAGCCTCGTTTATATCATGCCACGTATTGTAGGATAATGACGGATGTACCCCAAGACATACTGATACATCTGACCTTACAAAATAATTAGGATATCGTACCGAGGGATGGAGAAGCAGGAGGGATCCCAGGGAGGATTAATATGGACTGAGGCTTAAGACGAAGGAAAATTTTACTTACAGAGAGTTACAGCATCTGGGGATCCTATAAGATGTGATGCTGATGTCTGGCACAAGGTGCAAGGGTATGAATACACCAGGTATATGGGATCGAGGTGACCATTGGCCCAATGTGAATGATAATGACATCTGTAATAGTGTGTACATTGTACTTACATATAATGGATATTGTTAGGTCACTGGTGACAATAAGAAGTGATCATATATATCATCATTTGTGTACGCCAAGGGTCTGCAAGTCCAGCTGCTGTGAAACCATAACCCCCAGCATGTCCTGATAGTCATACATGATAATAAAACTGACCGAGATGATACTAGCTTTGTAGGATAGGGGATTATATGATGTTTAATCACATTACATCAGCATCTGGAATAGACAATATGCTGCATACAGTAAAACTATTCCATCCCGCCTTCTACCTTAATGCAGCCAGCCCCCCTCCCCTCCTCCTGTTAACTTGACTCAGCAGCCCAGATATTGATCATGTAATAATGGAGTGCTGTGCAGTTACCCTTGCCATTCCGGTGTGCAGGAACGACTGCAATACCCTACATCTCCACTAGGGGCCTCTTAACCCCCTCTTGTGCCAGTCACTCTGCAATGTGACCTGCACAGTGCACCAGATGCTGGTCCAGGATATACCCGCAGTGCAGCAACCATAGAGGAGACAGAGACGTGAGGGGAGGAGGGGGGGAACCTGCAAGGGAAAGTAAAAAGAGACGTGTATTAAAATGCAAGGCTGGAGAAAAGTTGGTGTGATCAGTTATAGAATCCTATAAATTAGTAATCGATGCAATTAGGAGATAAATAAAGGTCTTCTTATACGATGGATGATGTATAGCGTAAAATGCTGCCGAACCTGGAAAACAAATGAGATCATGAATAATAAAAACTTTATAAATAATTTGCTTTAGATAGAAATGTTGCTTTAAAGTGAATTTGTAGGGAATTGCAAAAATAACTTTTTAGACAAAAACATCACTTTGCTAATGGGGGTTTGTAACTGAAATGTTCTTGTATATATGCACGAAGGGTTTGTGAGATCACTTGGAATACTTCATGAGCTTTGACTATGGACAATGCACCCGCTAAACTATCTAAAGTCAGTAAAAAAAAGGATTTTCCAGATTTACATAAATACATGTTTAATCAGTAAAAAAGGAAATCTTCTACAACTTTTGTTCCCCCTATCAGTATGTGTTTGGGGTGTGGGAGGAAACCCAGGCAAACAAGGGGAGAACATACTAAGTCCTCGCAGATGTTGTCCTTGTCAGGATTCGAACCCACGACTCCTGTGCTAACCACTGAGCCACCATGCCGTCCTTCTACCACTTTTTTATTAGCTTGCTGTCAGTGAATGGACAATGGGGCACATTTTTTTTTTACGTAGATTGTAAGCTCCATATAGGGCTCACAATGTACATTTTTTTTCTCCTATCAGTACGTCTTTGTAGAATGGGAGGAGATCCACGCAAACACGGGGAAAACATACAAACTCCTTGCAGATGTTGTTCCTGGCAGGATTCAAAGCCAGGACACCAGCACTGCAAGGCTGTAGCGCTAATCATGAGCCACTGTGTTGGCCGACAATGGGGAACATTTATGAAGCCTGGGGTTATTAATGCCAGTCTTTACAATCCCAGAGTTGGCAGTAGGTGCCCATAGCTGGCATACATTTCCCACATCATTTACACCAGATTTTTGGCGTAAATGATGATAAATCTGACCACCTCGGCCCGTTCTTACCACACCTCCTTTCAGGGAAGCGGTAAAGGTGTTGCAGAAGTATAAAAGTTAAAAAATTTTGGTACAAAACTTTGATTTGCGCAAAAATTTGTGATTTTTTTTGTGCCAGCAAACTAGCATGCAAGGCATTAATAAATCTGCGCCACTGTTTACATGCAGAGGTTCTATATCAAGTTTATGCTACGCTACGTGAGCTAAAGGTTGTACTGACTGATACTTTGTTGCAAACTAAGGCTAGGTTCACACCAGCGCTTGGATTCCGATCTGGAATTCCATCTATGGGGGTCCGCGGGTAACCACTTTTTAAGCAGAATGGGTTTTCATTTTTCAGGTCCTCAAGCACGTCAAGTCCCCAAAGAACGGAAACGCGAGTTAGAGTAACAAAAAATGGTGCAACTGCTTTTGCTCGCAGAGCTCTGTCTAGTAATGATACATACTACTTCTGAGCTAAGGCCCGGTTCACATCTGTGTTTGGTATTCCGTTCGGGGGGTCCCCATGCGGAATACTGAACGCATTGACAAGCGGTGAGCTTATGAAAGCACACGGACCCCATAGACTATTGTCAGTGCATTTGGCATTCCGTTCGGGGGGTCCTTAAGTGAACTCCCCAAATGGAATACTGAGTGCAGATGTGATCCAGGCCTAAGAGCATGAGGACTCGGGGTCTTACAGCCTCTGAGTGTCTTCATTCATTGACAGCAAACTAATATCTTAAAAATGGTGAAGAATTAAAAGCATTACAGGGTTGTCATGTGATGGACCTGTGATGAAGGGTGTGTGATTATCTCATCCCTTTTTCTGTTTCTGTGGGTGCTCTCCTTCCTATGTACGTTGATACACAGCCTGTGTGATTCTCCGCTTAGTCTATATATACTGCTATGTGTGTGCTTAACATGTCTTGCCCACAAAATGAGCTTACCCATTATCTATAGGATAAGGTATAAGTAGCATATTGGTTGGAGTCTGACTACTGGGATGCCCACAGGTCCAGAGAACACGGGGTGCTTTGCACCACAGTTTGAACAGAGGCAGGTAGCGCTCTGCTCCATTCAGTTCAATCGGACTGCCAGAGATAGCCAAGCACTGCACTTTTGCCATCTCTGGTGGTCCTATTTGTGGTACCCTGACCAATCTTTAAGGAACAGTGAAGACAACTCAACAGAATGTCCAACCTAAATGGGACGCTGCCTTAAGCGCCTTGCACACCACCGTGGTGTAGTTCAGTGTACTATACAGGTTTTTCTGGGATAGCACACTGACCCATTTATTTCTGTGTGCACGTGCACATGACGGTGTATTACATGGTCCTGTGTGTGGTCCAACAACCTGGGTTGCAAAACTCAGGACAGGTCCTATTTTTGTCTAGTTTCACACTTCCGCGGATCCTATTCATTCAATGAATAGGGACACGGAAGTACGGACGGTGCACAGGCAACACTTGGATGGTACAAGCGGCACATGGATGGCATGGTTGGCGGCTAGCACACGGTCATTTGCAGCTCGTCTTATATACAAAGCAAGAAGAACTGTTAGTTCTCAAGACACAGACCATTATGTCTTGTTTTCTGCCAGTTGCTTCTCCTAAATTTCATAGCGTAAGGTTGATCACTCATTCACACAGTGCTTTTTCAGTACAGTTTTTAAAGGAAACCATTTTCTGCTGCCCTAACCATGGCTCCCACATTACAATAAGCTATCTGCGTATTGGAGTCGATCTGTCAATCATGTTCAGAGTAGTATACAGTTTAGTGTCATGAGCGAGCCTGCGTCCATGTCACGGCGAGCCTGGTAAGTGCAGTGTAAGACTGATAGCTCTTCACCTGGGACACAGGTTGTGAAAACCAACAGTGCGCTGAATTCAGCGCACTGTCGACTTTCTAGCGGTATATAAAACCGCATGTGCCCCAAGTGATGAAAGGTTCTCTTTAATTTCTCATGCTACAAATGCAATACATTACTGTAACATGATAGCAAAACCAGAACACACATCATAATCACTGGGTGGCCAAGGCTAAGGTCCCACGTTGCGAGCCGCAGTAAAAAATGCTGCGGAAATAATCATGGTGGAAATAATTTGGGTCTATACTATCTCAAACTGTCCTTAATATAGGAATATCTGTAATATAATATGCATATAATGTGACTTTATAATAGTTCTTACAATTCTCAAACCACTGTAGGACCTTCACATATTGTTGTGCATGTAAAGCCTTCTAGCTATACCTTTATGCTACTAATGGTTGTATGTGCTCAGTTTGTGCAAACGGGATGGAGATCACCGTGCCGGCTGTTGTCTATGCCCTTAATGGCTCCGACATACGACTACCCTGCAACTTCAACTCATGCTACAAGATGGACACCAAACAGTTCTCCATGAACTGGACATATCGGGGCTGTGACAACTGTACCGAAGAGACGGTGAGAGATGGTGTGGATCACTGTGAATTTACTGGGTCATCTGTGTATAATGCATTTGTCCACCAGTATGTCATCACTGTGTCAGTCCGACGTGTCACCAGTATGTATGCGGATTCACATACATGTCTTTGCAGTGTACATCCCATCTGTGACAGCCATGAACGCCTGTGCGCCATCCACACTGGTGCTTAGTGTTTCATTCATTGCCATTACTATCATGTTTTCTTTCTGACTTGGTGACCATTCGGGTTTCCGTCTTCCATTCTGCTTAAAAAATGCGGTTGTAAAAGCTTGTTCAGAATGAGCACGTAAAAACCAGATACCATTGATTTCTGTGGGTGCTGCCATACGCGCGCTCCCCATTGAAATCAATGGGAGGCTTTTTTACCCATTGCTTTCAATGTGATACCCGCTTATCACATTGAAAGCAATAGGTAAAAGAACCTCTCATTGATTTCAATGGGGAGCGCGCGTATGGCAGCACCCATAGAAATCAATGGGATCTGGTTTTTACGCGCTCACTCTGAACTGGTTTTTACGTTCAGAATGAGCGGAGCGTAACTCCGTGTGAAGGCTCCCTTATACTACAAACCAGGGATGTAAAAAGTAACCTTGGGACCCGGTAACAAAACTTGTAATGGGGTCCCACCCCACCATGACCATCACATGCAGCAAGTTCAGAACATGTGTATGATTATTTTGGCCTATTCTACACACAGGGATAATAAATATAGTGATTTAACTAATACAGACGAAATAATACAGTGATGTCACAGTACAGAGATAATATACACAGTGATGTCACAGTACAGGATAATCTATATAGTGATATCACAGTACATGAATAATAAAGTGATATCACACAGGGGTGAACCTGTCTTTTTCGGAGCAAAGGGGGCGTAGCGGAGCGGCGTTAGCAGGCAGAGAGCAGGCACGGAGAGGACCTGCTCTCTGCCTGAGCGTGAGGGGCGGCCGCTGGAGCAGCGCTGTGTCCACAGGGCCTCCCCAATCCACCGCTCGGTGACGGTGACGCTAAGCCAGTCCAGGACAGCTTGTCCTGGACTGGCTTAAGTAAGCAAAAATGCCGCCCTCCCCGAGGCCCTGGCATAGCGCCGCCTGAAGCGGTCGCTTCAGGTCGCCTCATGGGAGGTGCAGCGCTGATGTCACAGTACAGGAATAATGCATTGTGATATCACTTCACAGACAGTGGCGTAACTAGGAATGGAGGGGCCCCGTGGTGAACTTTTGACATGGTGCCCCCCTTAGCCCCCCACATTCCTACATGCACTATGATGCCCCATAATGGCCCCTGTACACAGTATTATGTCCCATAGAGGACCACCCCAGAGTATAAGAATCAGAGACCTAGGGGAGGATACAAGCATAAAAAACAATACTTACCTCCCCTTGCTCCAATGCACTCCCTGCTGATGTTGGCCATCTTCAATGATGGACCAGACATCACTTGAGCCATGACTAAGGACTAAGGGACTTATTGAATTATCACTTGAGCCAGGGTTTGCATCGCGATGCATAAGGATGCAAGCCATGGCCCACGTGACATCTGGGACATCACACAAGTAGGCCTGAAACCTTCCGGAGCCAAGAGAGGTAAGTAACAATGATTTTTATGTTCCCTCACCTTTCCTGGCCATCCGATCATTATACTCAGGGGTATGAAAAGACCCCCGAGTATAATGATAGCAGTGTTTGTGGGGTTCGCGGCCTCACTTACCAATCCTGGCTCCTGATCACAGCAGCCTCCACAGAAGGGGAAGCTCCGGTGACCGTGAGCAGGAGCCAGGATTGGTAAGTACAGTAAATAGGCCTTGTTACTTGCCAGTTACTCCAGCAGGTAACGGCCTATTAAAAAAAAAAAAAATCTGCAGCAGGCCCCTAATGTCATGAGCCCTGTGGCAGTCGCTACCGCTGCCACCCTAGTTACGCCCCTGTTTACAGAGCTAATGCACACAGTGATGTCACAGTACAGGAATAATGTGCACAGTGATGTCACAGTACAGGGATAATGTACACAGTGATGTCACAGTACAGGAATAATGTGCACAGTGATGTCACAGTACAGGGATAATGCACATAGTGATGTCACAGTACAGGAATAATGCACAGAGTGATATCACTTCACAAAGCTAATGTACACAGTGATGTCACCGTACAGGGATAATGTGCACAGTGATGTCACAATACAGGGATAATGTCCACTATGACATCATAATGTGATAATGCGAACACAAAGAGATCACTGTGAGTTTTCCAGTTTTTTTTTTTACTTCCTGCCAAGGCTTAAAATAACAAGCACAATATATTCGTCTCTCTGGTCAGTCGTGGATTCAGTGGAGGGTCCGTGTACAGGTGCTCAGTCTTCATTGCCATGTAAATACACTGATACTCCATTTAGATAGAGCATAACTGCTCAGCCATAGATTGGTTGTATCTCTCACGTGCGGGGGCACCGCGGGGACCTGAATGGAGACTCTCTGCCGAATCCCTGGCTGGAGAGAGAGGTGAGTATGTAGTGCAATAAGAAGATAACTACAGCTAGCACTGCTCCATTTCATAGGCCCCACATGTTATAAATTACTAAAAATAATGGTACTTCCCTGCATCGCATACACCGCCACTTGATGGCCAAACCATTTCACACAACTTCTCCATAGACGTATACACTTGGCTAAGTGTGTGCATGTGTTCTCGTGGAAAAAGCTACTGCCAGCCACCCCTAGTTGCCACTTTACTCCTAAGAGACCCAAGGACTTGGCATTCTGAAACTCAATATCCATCAGCACACATCCAAAGATATAGGGTTAGGGCTCGTTCACGGGACGTTTGCGCCGCGATTTTGACGGTGCATGTTTGTGGTTGCAGAATAGACTGACTTTGCTCCTTTGTGTATGCACACCGTTAAGTTCAGACCCCACGTTGCGGAAATTGATTTTTTTTTGTTACAGATTTTGCATAAGAACTTCCTAGATATTTCCCATTCCTATTGTAGCCATTCAAAAAAACGCATTTTAACTACAACAAAAAGCGCTGCGTTTCCGCAACGTGGGGCCTCTGTCTTAGGGCTAGTTTACACAGAGTTTTTTGGTAGTGGATTTTGGCAGCGGACATGCCCCTTCTTCCCACGGATTCCGCAGACACCCTCCCATTCATTCGGGCCTAATCCGGAGCAGAATGCCACGACTGGATGCCGGTGCACTGCATTGGCATTAAGTCGTGGCTAGCCGTGCGGTATGTTCACAAGTGGAATCCATTTTCCGCCGTGTGAACATACCCTTAGACATCTATGCCATGTACGTGTGCCCACACTATGTGCAACACCTCCACTGCTTCTCTACAACAGGTATCACTGCACATAGCAGATCAGCCATTTTTGTGATATGAGGTCTGGTAATAATAAGAGCGCCATTATAACTTCAGATGAGAAACGTATGGAAATCTTTAGGGGAACAAAACGTGAAAAGACAAAAACTATAAACTAAAATGGTTCATGTCGTGGGAAAGCAAACGCTAATGGAAGTCTAACAATATTTCAGTAACTAGAACCCACCATGCCATTGAAAATGGGCTTCAAGGCCCCGCTGAGAGTGCAGGGAAGTGTGGGAAGCTGAGGAATAAGAACATAGCATGAAGCCTAAGACAGAAAAGAAGCAATGTGTATTGGATTAGTCAGTTAACTAGCCTTGTATATAGGTCTGAACACCGGGGAAGAAATATGTAGTGCTGCACGTGACTATGGAGCGTGTGGGTGAAATCTCCTCCTCAGGCAATAAGCACAAAAGGTGATGGAGCGAGGGAGGCGGATGGAGGAAAGACATGTGAACCAAAGAATAGAAAGCAGGAAAATTAAAGGAAAAACAGGTCATAAAAAGAGGTAAGAGAAGGCAGCCTGATACAATGTCACATCTAAGGAGAGACATTAGCGGGATGGAGAAGATAAGACCAATAGGGTTTCACACTTGGTTACAAGGTACTGAACTTTAACCCTGAGTTCACATCTGAGTTGTCATATAGGCTGGGGCCCCACGTGGCGTAGCAGAAACGTGCAGCAAAACCCACAACGTTTTACAGTCACTGCAATCCCATCCACACCTTGCAGAAACATATGTGCAACGGAAACGCTGCTCTTTCCAAAACCGTTGCGGTTTTGGAAATCACAGCATGTCGATTATATCTACGGAAATGGGAAATGCGTCAGTTTCCCTATAGGTATAATGGAAGTAGGAAGTCCGCAGAGGAAACCTCTGCCGACTCTTCGTGAAAAGAGCTGAAGGAAAAACGCAATGCCTTGCTGCTATGGTTATTCCTGCAACGCTTTTTTTGCTGCAGCCCGCTACGTGGGGCCTTAGCTTTACAGTTTAAGAGCCCTGAATAAACTCATAATTCAATAAAGACCCCAGGCCTAAATAAATACAGTCCAGACCCTATAATAAGTAGAGACTTCAGACCAGACCCCTAAATAGATATAGACCCAAGCCAGGCTATGAAATAATATAGACTTCATGAATACAGTCCCTAGACTCAAACCCTAAATAAATACAAACTCAGAACCTATAATAGATTAATATCAGACCCCCTACTTAAATGTGAACCCCAGAACAGATATCTAAATACATAACCTGTAAATAAATAGACCCTGGACCAGACCCTAGAATAAATACAGACCCTCTAAATAAGTAAATGCCAGACTTGACCACCTAAGTAAATACATTGGTCAGACCAGACCCTCGAAATGCAGGTCCCATAATAAACACAGTCTGTTAAGCCAGGGTTATTCCTATCTGATAATAATGGGGTAAGCACGTCATATAATATTAAGATTTATCACTAGATCATGTCTTACATATACACTGTCTACCAATAAGTATTTGGACACCAGTGGTCCGGGCGGCACAAGCGGCAATTTCAGCCTCAGCCCTCCGGGGCTTTCCACAAGTCCTTGTATGATGGCTAGTGGTATTTTATTCCATTTGGCTTGGAGAAGACAGGTAAGTTCTTTCACCGATTTTGGACGGCTTCTGCACCCCTTAGTTTAGCGATCCAACTCGTCCCAGAGGTGCTCGATAGGGTTCAAGTCTGGGCTCTGGGCAGGACGGACAGTCCAGTCAGTTAACCTGATTGTCACTGTACCAAGCCATGGTAGACCTCGCTACATGACAGCTGGCGTAGTCATCCTGGAAGTAACATTGGTCCAACCCATAGAACCGCCATAATGTAGGAAGCACACTTATCTAAAGTAGTGCAATAGGCGTTGAGTTTACCATGCACTGGGCCCAAGGGTCTCAGTCCATACCAGGAGAAACACCCATAGACCATAACTCCACCTCTGCAGAACTTTACTGGGTGTCCAAATACTTATATCAAGCACTGACAAAGAGTGTGAAGTTTGATTTTCCTTAGTGTACTTGGGGTGGGGAGTTGATTCAGTACCCACCATACAGAATGAAATGGAGCACCAGTGCACATGTACAACCTGCGCACAAGGATCAATGGCGATCTAAGTGATCCTCAATGAGTAGACGATTACGAGGAGCATTATGTCATCACTTGTAATAAAGGCACAAACTTCTTTAATAACAGTAAGAGGCAAAAACCCATTTAATAAACCTTGGTCTATTTTTAATAACTGTTGGGTTAATATGTGCTGAGTTTTATGTGCAGTCCCTTGTGTTTCGTGCCCAGTGTTTAGTCTACTGTCCTCTCTATTCAGTAGATTATTGTATACTCCCTGGTATTATTTGATGTATTGCTCAGTCCTGGGTGCCCACTGTTTAATCTTCTATCCCCTCTGTCCCTGGTATGTAGTGAATTATTGCTCAGTCTCTAGTGTACAGGGGTCGGTTGCCACTGCGATGTAATAAAGTTCTGGCAGGCAACAATATTACTTCTTCGCTAGATAAGAATATTCATGAGATCAGCATTAGAAAGTAACCGTTCTGTACAAGCGATGCATGAATTATAGTGACACGGTGAATATACCTTTCTTGTGCCAATGTGCAATCTTACTGCTGAGCAGTACAGCTTTTGTTCCATATGCAATGATCCAGTCACAAAACAGAAAGACTGGCATGCCTCACAGATACCGATTTGTGGTGACCACAAAATAAGATGGCGCTCCGGCAGGTTTCAGTTCACCAAACAGCTCATAAGCATATGGAAAAAAAGTGAACAGCAACAAGATTGCACTTTGTTAACTAACTTGCTCAGGGGTATGATGGAATAGATATTGAATTTCTCTGAATATTCTTTTTATGTAGTGGCAAGAAAGTGGTATTGATATCTGCCCCCACTAAGCTATCAAACCGGGGTAACAAAATTGGTATAACCTCCTTAATAGCTAGTTGTACCCTCAATGCATTGGCCCATAGGCACATCAGGAGGATAAAAAATATTGGTTAGAGTCTATGGTAGTTGAAATAGATACTACCAGTAAGGACTAGATACCCCCACACCTAGACTACAGGTAAAGTCATAGGAAGGCTGGAGTTAAAGATAGACAGGGGAAAAATTGCATTGAAAACTGCAGTTCCAAGTGCCCTGATGGTGGGCGCTGGTACTCAGGTTTAATGAACCTATGGGCACAACACGTTGAGGTTACAACTTATCATTGAGGATTGGGTTACACCTATTTTATTACTCTGGCTTACTGGTTTAGTGGGGCAGATATCGACACCCCTTTTGTAAGGGAATTGCTAGAGGAGCAATTCCCCAGTAGCTGCTGGTGAACTTTGGGAGGAGAGACTCGACAAGACAGTGAGCCTTAACCTGAACTCCCCTGTCCCTTCCTACTTCCCTGTCCTGTCCTAAGTGACAAGCGACAACTGGTTGACAAGCCCTTCCTAGATATATGTGATGACACAGAACGCCGACAAGACAAACAACAATGGGGAGGTCAGCTAGCCTAGTGTTTGGTAACAGTCAAGTAACGCAGTACAGAATCATAATCCAAGAGAATAGTCAAAGGTAAAGGCAGAGGTCAATAATATGAGTACAGGAAACAAAGCAGCAAGAGTAACAGCCAGCAAGCACAAGGCAATAGCAAGCACCAATGTGAATGTAAGCCAAGAATAAATAGGAACGAAGAACCCACCCCAGACCTGATAGGAAGACAGTCTGTCAATCACACAGGCAAGGATAAAATTAACTATTAGGCTAAGTTCAGACGGAGTTTTTTGATCAGGATTTTGAGGCTGTAGCCGCCTCAAAATCTTAATGTAACAATGCTAGTTATCAGATTTGGAGTCCAAATGGTGGGGCAATGGTACAGTACTTAAATAATAATAAATGGAGGAAAGGTACCTCAGAGGTAGAAGAAACCGTGGTCAGATGTTTGCCGGGATCGGTGCACAGGAGGAGTAGATCAACCGTAGTCATACGTTAGCAAGGTTCGGTACACAGGAAGAGCAGATCAATCGTAGTCAGGCGTTAGCAAGGTTCGGTACACAGGAGGAGTAGATCAATCGTAGTCAGGCGTTAGCAAAGTTCGGTACACAGGAGGAGCAGGTCAATCGTAGTCAGGCGTTAGCAAGGTTCGGTACACAGGAGCAGCAAGGTAGTGGTGAGGTTCAGGGCAACAGGAAGCAGACAGCCAGAATAATCAGGCACAGGATGGCGTGAGCTGTGAGTTTATATAGGACAGGCTAAACTGTGATTGGCCACCGAACAGGTGATCTTAATAACCAATTACTCCAACAGAAAACACCAGACAAGGTAAAGCACAGAACAAAACAGGATTCCAAATAGTACTATGGTTAAGGCCGCAGAACATAGCCAGGAAGTCATGGGTTCAAGACCCAGTGAGTTCAGTTCGTGACACCTAACCAAAAAGACGGCTCCCATTGAAATCAATGGAAGCTGCTCACGTCTTTTATCTGGGAGCCTTTTCTTCTGGCTCCCAGAAAAAATAAGCGAGAGGATCATTCTTCAGGCCATTTTGTCTTTCGATTTGGCCTGAAGACACACCCTCCTCCAGACTAGGCCCATTCATTGGGCCTAATCCAGAGCGGAGTGTGCAGCTGGATGCCGGTGCAATGCACCGGCTTTCAGTCGTGGCCACTCGGCTTTTGGTCCAGAACCTGAGGTGGCCTTTGCCTCAGATTCCGGACCACAAAACTCAGTGTGTCCTTATAGAGGGACAGAGGGAAACCAAAGTGAAGGAGATGCATATGATGGTAAATCAATTACCAAGGTGAGGCAATAGAACAGTGTTCAGACAAAGCAATGAAAAACTCTAAGCAAAGAATCAAACTGAACACACCTCCTGCACTGCAACATGCGAGAGGAGAGCGGCGTAGAGACAGTGGCGTAACTACCGCCATAGCAGCAGAGGCAGCTGCCACAGGGCCCGGGACATTAGAGGCCCGGTGACAGCCACTACCGCTGCTATCATTATACTCGGGGGTCTGAAAAGACCCCCGAGTATAATGATCGGTGGCCCAGGAGAGGTAAGAAACATAAAAAACACTGTTACTTACCTCTCTACGATCCGGACAGGCTTCAGCCTAGTCGTCTGATGTCTCATGACCCCGGCCTATGTCCTGGGTTATGTGACGTCTGACGTCATTGAAGATGACTACAGCAGAGGCCAACATCGTAGGAGCCAGGAGATAGGTGAGTAACAGAGGTTTTTTTTTATGTTTTTCTCCCCCTGGGTCTCCGATTATTATACTCTGAAAAGACCCCAGAGTATAATAATTGTTTATGGGTGTCCACAGTGGGACATAATACTGTGTGCAGGAGCCACTATGGGGGATAATACTGTGTGCAGGGGCCACTAAGGGGGATAATATTGTGTGGAGGGGCCACTATGGGGATAATACTGTGTGGAGGGGTTACTATAGGGGATAATACTGTGTGCAGGGGCCACTATGGGGGATAATATTGTGTGGAGGGATCACTATGGGGGATAATATTGTGTGGAGGGGTCACTATGGGGGATAATACTGTGTGCAGGGACCACTATGGGGGATAATACTGTGTGCAGGGGCCACTATGGGGGATAATACTGTGTGCAGGGGCCACTATGGGGGATAATACTGTGTGGAGGGGCCACTATAAGGGATAATACTGTGTGGAGAGGCCACTATGGGGGATAATACTGTGTGCAGGGGCCACTATGTGGGATAATACTGTGTGGAGGGGCCACTATAAGGGATAATACTGTGTGCAGGGGCCACTATGGGGGATAATACTGTGTGCAGGGGCCACTATGGGGGATAATACTGTGTGCAGGGGCCACTATGGGGGATAATACTGTGTGCAGGGGCCACTATAAGGGATAATATTGTGTGGAGGGGCCACTATGGGGCATAATACTGTGTGGAGGGGCCACTATGGGGTATAATACTGTGTGCAGGGGCCACCATGGGGTATAATACTGTGTGCAGGGACCACTATGGGGCATAATAGAGCGCGCAGGAATGCATAGGAGGAGATCGGTTGAGGTCTTTGGCATTGGTGTCGGTGGAGGGGGGGCGCATGTCAAAAGTTCACCACGGGGCCCCCCCCATTCCTAGTTACGACACTACGCAGAGACCTGAACAGGCAGAGAAGTTACACGTTTCATGCCATAACTACATATGGAGGATATTCTGGGAAATTCAAAATCTATCCCATGGTACTTCTATATTGAATGACACCTGGTACATATGAATGAACTTTTTATAGAGCCTATTTTTTATGAAAGTAAGGAATAACAGTTATGTTTTATTTCATATTATTTACTGGCGCCAGTGAATACATAGGTGTATAGGCGTGTACATTGGTAGTTGACTTTGGGGTTTATTTTGTTCAGCCATAAGTTTTTTATTCTCCAGTATTGCATGTGGTTTAAGGTTTTTATGTGTTTTTAATATATGTTGGTCCTGTATCGTATATGAATAAAGATTCTTTTATTTTAAGGGAATTTGTGTTTTTTTTCATGTAGCTTAGTTGGTTGTATGATGATGACTATTAACACACAATTGTCTATTAGCTTTAACACCTTAACATGTAGCCCTCCAAATAATTACATATTAGATTTCCATGTTGTGCAAGCATTAAGTCTGTGCAGATCATGGCAAAACTTGTAAGACTTTATAATAATAAAAAAAACCACCTACTTTAATAGTAGTCAGAAATAGCGCCATATTGTGCTTAAATAATACCACTATGAGGTATGATGAAACAATTCCGTACAGCGCCCCGGTATAATTCCCTACAGTGTCTACAAAATTCCATTGCATCTGTTCATTTTTGGTTAAAATATTAGTATTGCATTGCATAATATGTGTCACCTCTCATTGATTAACCGCTTATCATTTCACATTATTACCATTGTAACGCATTGTGACTACCCTCTGTTTCTGATCCTACAGTTTATCCAGTATGATAAGAAGATTATCAACCAGCGTCTCGAGCGTTTTCAAAATCGCGTGGAATTTACAGGAAACCCCATTAAAAATGACCTGGCAGTGACTATCCATGATGTCCAGCTACAAGATGAAGGAGAATACCATTGTTATGTGCTAAACCCTCCAGACCGCCATAAGGGCACTGGGAAAATTCGCTTAGAGGTCCTTACAGAAGGTATTACATGGGCATCAACATGAAAGTATGGGTAGGATCCATAACTGATACTGAGTGATTCATGAAAGTCTGTGCTATATAAGCCTTTATACGTTTTTCTGTGTCGTATATCCCCATTATGGCTGCAACACATTTTACTGCCTCTGAGGCTGTGGGCATGTATAGTAATGGACATGTCCACACACCCTCTCCAATACTCCTATTCTGTCCCTATCCCCTATCCAACACTCCTAGTCTTCCCTATCCCCTATCCAACACTCCTACTCTTCCCCATCCCCTATCCAATACTCCTTCTCTGCCCCATCCCCTATCCAACACTCCTACTCTTCCCCATCCCCTATCCAATACTCCTACTCTGCCCCATCCCCTATCCAATACTCCTTCTCTGCCCCATCCCCTATCCAACACTCCTACTCTTCCCCATCCCCTATCCAATACTCCTACTCTGCCCCATCCCCTATCCAATACTCCTACTCTGCCCCCATCCCCTATCCAATACTCCTACTGGTTTCTTCAATGTAATTCTGCCAGGAGTAACTGCACAATAGCAAACAAATAGCCAAGACAAGTCCAAATGACGATAATGCCGGGGATCCAGGAACACTGGACTACAAATACAGAGTATATACATGCAGGCAAGCAGCTAAAACATGGGGAAAAAACAATCTATGAGCTCAGTCAGGAAAGCTGCTTGTTGTCTGTGAATAATACCCCATATGTAATCATAGAAGCAGCCAGAAGAAGATACAAGTCCATTTTTCTTATATTGTATGCTGTGAGATTTGCAGAATGTTTAGTCCTTTGCACAGGTTTGAGTGTGGTGTGCAGACTTGTATGTGCAGGCTGAGAAGAGAATCAACCCCTCCCTTCACCACTAACTGTATGAACACTGAATAGAACTTCTACTCCATTCACTGTGATCCCATCTTACTTATCTAATGAATATATAGACGGACCTTGGCTAGCAACAGGGAGTGAACTGCAAATTAGCTGGAAGGGAGACACCTAGTGGCAGGAACTTTAGAGAGGCTTTTCAGGCAGAAAGCAGCCACATTTTTAATAAAAGTACATTCCATTTTGGTCCAGAATCACATGCTCTATGAAATGAGACTGTTGTCTGAAAAGGTAGTGACCATTCAATCCTACCTCTCCCTTTCTTAGCCCCGAAACCTAATCAGACCACGAGCCAGAAATAAAACATATCAAAGGGAGGTTAACCCCTCGCAGGAATCCTACAAGACTGTATGTTTCAGGATGATGTAGAAAATCCTAAACTGAGTGGTGCTATACCAGTCTAACCAGTGTAGTGACTGTTCACCCATTCTGTGTTCTTCTCCTAGTTCCTCCTGAAAGGGACTCCACCGTCGCAGTTTTGGTCGGCGCATCAGTTGGAGGATTTCTGGCTGTAGTTATTCTTTGTCTTGTTATCCTAAAATGTGTCAGAAGAAAAAAAATGCAAAACCTTAACTCAGAAGATCAGAAAACTGAGGAAGAAGTGAAGACTGATGGAGAGGGGAACCCTGAAGGAGAACTGAAAGTATGTGAACAATGAGGAGCTTAGGGAGAGATGGGAGAGGGTGAGTAAGGTGGAGGGGTCTTCCTATAGTCAGGGGCATAGTTGGGGGGAAGGGGTTGGCAAAATATGTGTCCTGGGTGTTGGGTACCAGGGAACGCTGTGACCTGTGTATTTAGATACAGTAATAGGAAAGCTAAAAGGATCCTTACCTTGGTGAACTTATACCTTGCCAGACAACATGGAATGCCATGTCCAAGTTTAAGTAAGAATTGGCTGGTTTTCGATCATGTGTCAGGGTACTATCAATTCTTGAAGGGGTTGTCAGAGATTCGACAAAATCTATCTAAGAGAAAGGGGATAGATGATGGAACAAGAAAAATAACTTACACTAGGTTCACACTTGCGTTCAGGTTTCCCTCATTGAGTCCACATGGGGTCCTGAAAAACAGAAACCCTATCCACTTTAAAATCGGTTAGCAATGGAAACCCGCAGACCCCATTATAGTCTATGGGTTTCTGCCAGAAATTGGCAGAGAGAAAAGTCCTGCTTGCTCATATTTTAGGCGGAATGGGGGACGGAGACCCTGAACGCTAGTGTGAACCGACCCTTACTTGGTAAATCCACTGCATTCCAACTCTTTGGTTTGGGACCTAACTACCTATATTAGTTTACTTACTTAGTGATCACTCAAACTCTTGGAGCAATATTAAAGGGAGTGTCACTATAGCCCAGTATATCAACACAACCCACAGATAGATAGGTTAGTATCACCAGAACCAGCATATCACCCCAGCCCTGCAGATAGATAGGTTAGTGTCACCAGAACCAGCATATCACCCCAGTCCTGCAGATAGATAGGTTAGTGTCACCTGAATCAGACAGTGCTTTCCCTTCCTGATTAAAGTCTTCATTATATGTTGCTGTTTCCATATACAAAAAGGCTCTTTGGAGCAATAAGGGTGTCGCTGTGACTCCAAAGAGGTAAGTGTCAAGGCCCTCATTGCTCCAGAGCTCATTTGCATATTGCAAAAACCTGCAATATCTTGGCAATATAAACATCAATTCCCAAGGGGAACAGCATTTGATTCAGGTGACCCTAACCTATCTGTCTGTGGGGCTGGGTTGATATGCTGGTAACAGACTCCATTTAATGTTGAGGCCATACATTGTAGAAAAACAGATTTTTTTCCCCACGTTTTGTTGTGTTTTTGTAGCCAAAGTCAGGAGCTTCTTCTATATGTCCCATTTCTTTTGAAGCTACTCTTGGCTTTGGCTAAAAAAAACACTGCAAAATCTCCAACAAAAAAAAAAAAAAAAACAGCTTTAGAAAACTGACAATTCAAAATGGAGACTGCAGTGGGGAAAATGCTGATAAATTCAGGATATGAGTGATATAATGGTAAGAAAAGTAGTATGCTGAAAATACACCCGAAATAATAGGCATGTTGTAAGCCTTGCAGTGTGATAAAGGATATAAAAGATAAGATAATCCTTTAATAGTCCCACAGTGGGGAAATTTCAGCATGTTACAGCAGCATAGTAATACAGATACAGGATAATACACAGTAATATATTACAGACGTAGGCACATATATGCTGAGAAGAGAAGATATACTAGGAGTCCATAGCAGCTAAGGAACGGAAGAGAAAGAAGGAAGACGTCATAGTCATACTCATTAGTTCTCTGTGCAGAGTGATCTTCGCTTGGTCTGATGTAGATTATACAGCCTGGTCAGCGCTCCTTTTCACACTTGGGGTGAAGCAGACGGTCACTGACAGTGCTGCCAAGTGCCATCAAGGTCCCATACATGAGGTGGAATTTGTTCTCCCGCATGGAGGTCACCATGGACAGGATCCTTCTGTCACCCACCACTTGTACTGGGTCCAGGGGGCTCCCCAGGACAGAGATGGCTTTTCTAATCAGTCTGTCAAGTCTATTTCTGTCCCTGGTTGATATACTGCTCCCCCTCCAGGCCACACCGAAAAAGATATGTTGATCATATATTATCTATATATCTATCTACTGTTTCTAAAGTCCACAAGAGAACAGTACTAAAGGGTTAAGTTGTACAAAGATACTGATATTGTACAAAGAGGGTGCAAATCCCTTAATTCCTCAGGCCAACAGCTTATTGACCATATCGGTAACTCCAAGAAAACACGGACAACACGACAAACATACTGAAAAAAGGAAGGGCTTTAATAGTCGAGGGATAATAAAGTCTATCTATCTATATCTCATATCTAACTGTCTGTCTGACCGTCTATCTATCTATCTATCTATCTATCTATCTATCTATCTATCTATCATCTCATATCTATCTATCTCCTATCTATCTATCTATCTATCTATCTATCTATCTATCTATCTATCTATCATCTCATGTCTATCTATCTATCTATCTATCTATCTCTATCTATCTATCATCTCATGTCTATCTATCTATCTATCTATCTATCTATCTATCTATCTATCTCTCTCTCTCTCTCTCTATCTATCTATCTATCTATCTATCTATCTATCTATCTATCTATCTATCTTTGTAGTGTTCCTAGTTCTATAGAGTTGCTACTGCTGCTATGTTTAGTTATACCTGCCCAGCAAGGTCCCTGGGAATGTCATCCATATCTTGGCAACTATGCGGAGCAGTCCCATGGCAGACACCTATGCAGCTACGACTATAATTACCTTGGCTATAGTCACAGCATTGCCAGTTTATGTCATATCTTTGTGTTGAGTGATGATACATATTTGTTATCCACTGCCAATATTTCCATCCATTTATCAGTGTAGAGGACATTATACAGCAGTACTAAGCAGTGTGGCATCCAGCACTGAAGTGAGATAAAACACTTACTAGAATCAGCACTGTAGAGGACATTATACAGCAGTACTAAGCAGTGTGGCATCTAGCACTGAAGTGAGATAAAACACTTACTAGAATCAGCACTGTAGAGGACATTATACAGCAGTACTAAGCAGTGTGGCATCCAGCACTGAAGTGAGATAAAACACTTACTAGAATCAGCACTGTAGAGGACATTATACAGCAATACTAAGCAGTGTGGCATCCAGCACTGAAGTGAGATAAAACACTTACTAGAATCAGCACTGTAGAGGACATTATACAGCAGTACTAAGCAGTGTGGCATCTAGCACTGCAGTGAGATAAAACACTTACTAGTATCAGCAGTAACCTCTCTGTATCTCTTTGCCTTTTTGTCTCTGCAACTTCTTCCTCCATCTCCTCTTCACTACTCAATAGTTTTCTTTGGGCAGAATCTGTAACCTGATATCTCAATGATGCTGATAATATATTTTATGGCTGTCTCTTAAGATTTTAGCATTGAATTCAGAGTGAGTGATCAGTGCAGGAGGCAGCAGAGGAGTCTGATAAGTGGAGAAAGAGGCATTAGGAATCTTCCAAAGATTGTTGGAAAAAATTCATACTATTAAAGAAGTTATTTAATCCTGCACTCATACAACGGAGTTTCATTCCATATACAGTTAGGGCCAGAAATATTTGGACAGTGACACAAGTTTTGTTATTTTAGCTGTTTACTATAACATGTTCAGAAATACAATTATATATATAATATGGACTGAAAGTGCACACTCCCAGCTGCAATATGAGAGTTTCCACATCCAAATCGGAGAAAGGGTTTATGAATCATAGCTCTGTAATGAATAGCCTCCTCTTTTTCAAGGGACCAAAAGTAATTGGACAATGGACTCTAAGGGCTGCAATTAACTCTGAAGGCGTCTCCCTCGTAAACCTGTAATCAATGAAGTAGTTAAAAGGTCTGGGGTTGATTCCAGGTGTATGGTTTTGTATTTGGAAGCTGTTGCTGTGACCAGACAACATGCGGTCAAAGGAACTCTCAATTGAGGTGAAGCAGAACATCCTGAGGCTGAAAAAAAAGAAAAAATCCATCAGAGAGATAGCAGACATGCTTGGAGTAGCAAAATCAACAGTCGGGTACATTCTAAGAAAAAAGGAATTGACTGGTGAGCTTGGGAACTCAAAAAGGCCTGGGCGTCCACGGATGACAACAGTGGTGGATGATCGCCGCATCCTTTCTTTGGTCAAGAAGAACCCATTCACAACATCAACTGAAGTCCAGAACACTCTCAGTGAAGTAGGTGTATCTGTCTCTAAGTCAACAGTAAAGAGAAGACTCCATGAAAGTAAATACAAAGGGTTCACATCTAGATGCAAACCATTCATCAATTCCAAAAATAGACAGGCCAGAGTTAAATTTGCTGAAAAACACCTCAAGAAGCCAGCTCAGTTCTGGAAAAGTATTCTATGGACAGATGAGACAAAGATCAACCTGTACCAGAATGATGGGAAAAAAAAAGTTTGGAGAAGAAAGGGAACGGCACATGATCCAAGGCACACCACATCCTCTGTAAAACATGGTGGAGGCAACGTGATGGCATGGGCATGCATGGCTTTCAATGGCACTGGGTCACTTGTGTTTATTGATGACATAACAGCAGACAAGAGTAGCCGGATGAATTCTGAAGTGTACCGGGATATACTTTCAGCCCAGATTCAGCCAAATGCTGCCAAGTTGATCGGACGGCGCGTCATAGTACAGATGGACAATGACCCCAAGCATACAACCAAAGCTACCCAGGAGTTCATGAGTGCAAAAAAGTGGAACATTCTGCAATGGCCAAGTCAATCACCAGATCTTAACCCAATTGAGCATGCATTTCACTTGCTCAAATCCAGACTTAAGGCGGAAAGACCCACAAACAAGCAAGACCTGAAGGCTGCGGCAAAGCATTAAGAAGGAGGAAACCCAGCGTTTGGTGATGTCCATGGGTTCCAGACTTAAGGCAGTGATTGCCTCCAAAGGATTCGCAACAAAATATTGAAAATAAAAATATTTTGTTTGGGTTATGTTTATTTGTCCAATTACTTTTGAGCTCCTAAAATGTGGAGTGTTTGTAAAGAAATGTGTACAATTCCTACATTTTCTATCAGATATTTTTGTTCAACCCTTCAAATTAAACGTTACAATCTGCACTTGAATTCTGTTGTAGAAGTTTCATTTCAAAACCAATGTGGTGGCATGCAGAGCCCAACTCGCGAAAATTGTGTCACTGTCCAAATATTTCTGGCCCTAACTGTATTTGATGTATTTACAAACCTTGACAGTATGCCAGGACTCCTAGCCGTATAGTTATAGAGTCTCTGCCTCCTAGCAACATACTGTCCTATACTGAAACTTAGTCATGTGAATGAGGAGTTATACTTGATATTACTTGATATTGGTGGCCTATCCTTAGGAGCGTTTATCAATATCAAAATGATGGGGGTCCAACACCTGGAACCCCAACTGATCAGCTGTGGCGGCTGCCAGATTTCTGAGACCAGTGTATGGAACCGGATACTCACCGCTCTGTACACTGTGTAATGGCTATGTTATGCTTTTGCATCTCAGCTCCCATTCAATTGATCCTGGGGCGTCCACTACACATTGTGGACATGGCAGCCGCAGAAGCAGATCGGTAACTATATGGGTTGTCGATCACTAACAACAATCTGATATTTATGACCTATCCTAAGATTTGATCAATATCAAGTGTTGGACGACCCCTTTAGTATAAAGTTTGTGTTGCAGCTTTGAATTCATCCCTGATGTCACTTTCTCTGTATAGTTACTAATAGTATTCTCTCTCTGTTTCTTTCTCTACGTTTCCAACAGGCAGCCATCCCTGAGGTTCTATGACCTGTCTCTTACCTATAGAATGTCAAGTGGATTCCCAGGGAAAAGGAGACAACATTGTCCTTAGAATATGTTAACAATACTCTGATATCATTTTGAGCATTACTCAGCTCACGGGCATGAAGATTATGTGACACACACTCTCTATAATCCCAACAGACTCCAAGAACCCTTCTCCTGTGTATGATCCTGACATATTGAAGGAAACATCTGGGCATCTTCAGTTTGGAGACACATTGAACCTTCTACTGTTTGTGATCCCGATAGACTGTGTATGATTGTCCATGATGTCAGGTTCAATACGTCTGAACATGGGCAACCCCTCAGACTGATTTTGTAAGCCTGTGAAAGAATCCTACAGAATGAACCAGGGTCATCTTTTATGTAGGGATCACTCACAGAATGAAGGATTGTTTTTTGGCACTGCATAGATTTCGTTCACGTTGTACACATGCTTCTGTTTCTCATAGCAGAGTCCCATCACCACCATTCAGCGCGCAATACGTCTTTACCGTGCAATGCCGGAGTGTCTCAATCTCATTGTATATCCATGTTTGTGGGATCTATGACATGGATAATGCCAAGATGGCTGTCCTTATTTAGGACATGATTGTATTTACAATGGCACCAGATGCCATATAATCTGTAAATATATCAATGTCATACTGTGCATCCTGTGGATCAGGACCCCAAGTTACGGAAATTTAAGGGGTTTTCTCAGATCTGCAAAAATAGTCTAAATGGAGGAAATGGCATAAAATAATGATCCTAAAATCCCCAGCCATTCCTGCGCTGCCTATATGGAGTTCCCTGATGGTGTTTATGTGCCATACCATACACCCATAAGAGTGAAATGGGTGTACAACACGTCACCACTGTACGAAAATCAAAGACCAACAGGGACCGCCAGGGTGTTTGCACCGAAGCGCCCAGGGAATTTACAGGTTATTTCATGCCGTTTCCCTGCATTGGACATTTTCTTCTGTTTCTTACTTTTTTTCTATCCAAACCTACACATAGTAACACAATGGGTCCAGTTCAAAACTACAAACAGAACCAGTTAAACACTGCCAGATAAGAACCAAATGCATTGGGCATCACTGCAGAATATTTTGTACAAATCCTTCTAACTATTCCTTTCTATGCTTTTTATTAGACTTGGCAGGGTACATTCGGTATGCGGTAGGGACATATCAATTTTTTACAGGAAACATATTGACAAACAGGATGACCTACTCAGCGCTGCCAATACACTGCCAATTGCATCAATATGGGTATTGTAACTCCTATTATTGTAGCAATCTTTTCTTGACTCAATTTCTTTGCTGATGCCATGCCAAGCTCGGGAAATAATGTTTAGTGATGACACTAAGCAAAGGAAGAATGAGTTTTTATGATGGCCCCTGTTTCGTTCAGACTGGACATATGACTTCTCAGCAATGTTACACTGTATTCTTGCTCATATATTGTAACAATACAGTCATGGCTTCCATACTGCATGTAGCCCACCAGCATTCATAAAGACCCTACTCTGCAAACTTATAACATAGCCAAATCTCAGTACCAGCACTTAATGCTTAAAGGGAACCTGTCATGTTAAAAGCACAGTCGGAACTCAATGCAGCATGTTATAGAGCAGAAGGCGCTGAGCAGATTGATATATAACTTGTATTTTATTCCTTTAAACCTCAGCTCTTTTTGGGCTTAGGAGTCCAGTGGGCGGTGCTACCCAGTGATTAAAAAGCTATCTCTGCATGGTCTTTCATTCAATCACTGAGTAGGACCGCCCACTGGACTCCTAAGCCCAGAAAGAGCAAAGGTTTAAAGGAATAAAATACAAGTTATACTGAATCAAGTCTTCCTGCTGTTTATAGGACGGACCACTTGTACATTATGATGGGTTCCCTTTAAGTTGAGGCCATTATACACAGCAGAAGGCTCCCTCTGCTTAATGCATTTCTGTGTTTATGGGTCCTGCATGCCTAGATTAGGGGTACAAGCAAACATGCACTGTGTATTCATTATAAGGCCACAGGGATGTTTCGTTGATGGCTGCTATAATACAGGACAATGATAATTTGACACCGATTTAAGGCATTAGCTTTATATTCCAAGTTGGTCAAGCTCAGCACTGTTTGATACAGTTCTCAGCTATTCACTTTGTCCTTCATTATTTCAGGGATAATAAAAGTTATAAAATCTGAACGTGTCCCATTGTGTGTTATATCTACATATGTCTCTGCACATCCTGACGGGCCATTCCTGGTCTCCTACTGCAGACAGAGTAGTGGGGAGGTTATTGTCAGGAAGGAGAACTGGTTGTTATATACACATACCATACATCACTAGAAATGACCAGGCACATGTAAGTACCATTCATTATTTCAGGGAAGGAGCGTAACACTGGTTTTTATGTTTGTATCCTCCAAAGGCCTCTCATCATTATACTCTGGGGTCTGGAAAGATTCCAAAGTATAATAATAGTTCATTGGTGGACCCCTCAAATTTTTGGTTCTGCTGAACCTGAAGTTTTTGCAATATTTGCAATGAACACCATAAGGGCCATTGTGGGACATTATACTGTATTGAGGCCACTATGGAACATTATACTGTATGGAGGGGCCACAATGGGACATTATATTGTATTGAGGCCACTATGGGACATTATACTGTATGAAGGGGCCACTATGGGACATTATACTGTATTGAGGCCACTATGGGACATTATACTGTGTGGAAAGGCCACTGTGGGACATTATACTGTGTGAAGGGGCCACTATGGGACATTATACTGTATTGAGGCCACTATGGGACATTATACTGCATTGAGGCCACTATGGGACGTTATATTGTATTGAGGCCACTATGGGGCATTATACTGTATGGAGGACACTATGGGACATTATACTGTATGGAGGGACCACTATGGGACAATATACTGTATGGAGGGACCACTATGGGACATTATACTGTGCGGAGGGGCCATTATGGGACATTATACTGTGTGGAGGGGCCACTATGGGACATTATACTGTGTGGAGGGGCCACTATGGGACATTATACTGTGTGGAGGGACCACTATGGGACATTATACTGTATGGAGGCCACTATGGGACATTATACTATGTGGAGACCACTATGGGGCATTATACTGTGTGGAGGCCACTATGGGACATTATACTGTATGGAGGCCACTATGGGACATTATACTGTGTGAAGGGACCACTATGGGACATTATACTATGTGGAGACCACTATGGTGGGACATTATACTGTGTGAAGGGGCCACTATGGGACATTATACTTTGTGGAGACCGCTATGTTACATTATACTGTGTGGAGGGGCCAATACGAGACACTATACTATGTGGAGACTACTATGGGACATTATACTGTGTGAAGGGGCCATTATGGGACATTATACTATGTGGAGACTACTATGGGAAATTATAATGTATGAAGGGTCCACTATGAGACATTATACTGTATGGAGACCACTATGGGACATTATACTATGTGAAGATCCCTATGGAATATTATACTGTGTGCAGGGGCTACTATGGGACATTATGCTATTTGGTGACGACTATGGTGGGACATTATACTTTGTGGAAACCGCTATGGGATATTATACTGTGTGGAGACCACTGTGGGACATTATACTGTTCGTAGGGGCTACTATGGGACATTATACTGTGTGGAGGGGCCACTATGGGACATTATACTGTTCGTAGGGGCTACTATGGGACATTATACTGTGTGGAGGAGCCACTATGAGAAATTATAATGTGTGAAGGGTCCACTATGAGACATTATACTATGTGGAGACCACTATGGGGCATTATACTATGTGGAGATCCCTATGGAATATTATACTGTGTGCAGGGGCCACTATGGGACATTATACTGTATGTAGGGGCTTCTATGGGACATTATATTGTGTTCAGAGGCTACTATGAGACATTATACTGTGTTAAAGGAAAACTATGGGACATTAAACTGTGTTCTGAGGTCACTATGGGATATTATACAGTGTACCGTGTAGGGACCAGGAAAGGGGGCACTAGGTCACCCCACGTCTACCAGACTCTGCCCACTATCTAAAAAGTAGTGAGTGGGCCACAGCAGTTGAGATGTGCCATGGAGTGCCAATATGCACCAAGTTGAGGCGCATTTTTGGCGACTTTCTTGGTACATCCTAGATAGTAAATGGTTGGCCATTGTGTCCCTCATAAGGTCATAAGATACATTTAGGGGACATATTTATATTACGGGTTTACCTATAACTGGAGCTGACATATTAGACTCCTGTGCAGGGTAAGTGCAGCCCTATGACAAAGACTGCAGAGCTTATCTGGGTCTGCTAAGACCCAGCAACTCCTGGAGCCCCTAGCTGCAGCAGTAAGAAGCATTGCGGTTTCCTTGGGCAATGGCGCTTACTGAGTAGTGTATATACAGCCATCAGGAAGGCAGGGATGGTGATAAACTGTCTCTGCATCCTCCATGGGGAGCCCGGCCGTCTCCTCTGCTGCAGCTGCATGATTTCTCTGCAGCTGCAGACTCTAGAAATGTCTCAGCAGAATCAGCGATGGACCAAGCAGACGGTTTCAGACATGTCAGTCCACAAGGGGTTAACCAGCCACTTGTGCTAATAACTAGGCCATATGGGATGAGAATTTGGACGTATATATTTTACCCATTTACCATATATGTAATTCTGCCCTGTCTGGGCTATCAGGAAACCCGATCCTATCCTCATGTCACTTTTACTAACACATCCCATTGATTTATTCCTTCTATCTTCCTGAAACCTAATCTTCTCCAGACTCACCAACCACTATTGGTAATGGCAGTGACTATCTATATAAAGGACGTGCAATGTACCGTGATATCCATAGTATTTTAAGCAACCCACATTTCTTGTATGGCAGATGCTTAAAGGGGTTGTCTAAGACACAACCTTGATTGCAGCTCCTTAGGATTTTTCGTAACTATGATGTATCTTTAGCATAGGCTATGGATATTTCTACAGCTGGGGTCCAGCTCTCGGCACCCTCACCAGTCAGCTGAATGTAGGGTCATGTCCACTTCAGGTGCAGCGCTGTATATATAGATGTGGCTGAGCTTGGTATAGCAGAGCAGTAAAAATCATTTGAATGGGACTGAGCTGCCGTGAGGTGCGATAGAAGGCCCAGCCTTAAATGTGTGACCCTGTGCCTGGTAAACAAGGTGATGTAGTGTCTACTAGAGGGCCATGAACCTTTCCTTCAGCTGCAAAGAGGGGTTATCAGGAGCTGGACCCTAAACGATGAACTACTGATGGCTATTGGCTTGGCTGATTGTTAAAGGGGCATTCCAGGACTGGGGTTTTCTAGTCCCCATGTCATTCTTCATACTGATGATCCACCAACATGATAGATCATCAGTATCTGATCATTGAGGGTTTGCCAAAATATACAGCAAAGGACACTTATTCAAGTAATAGATGCAGAGCTACAGCGCCATCTACAATAATGGTGTTATCAGGGTACTGCAGCTCTGCATTTGTTATTTGAATAGGAGAAAAGCTGCTTCTGACCCCATTCAGCACAGTAAACTGTGGATAGGCCGTCAGTATTAAAAATTACAAGGATGGGGGGGAGGCCAGAAAACAGCTTTAGGCTAAGGCCCCACGGGCCTTAATTGCAGCGCTCCGCTGCGTGAACGCATTGCGGTTCTTTCTGCAGTGCTTTTAAGAGAAAGTTCACAGAGTTTTCCTCTGCAGACTTTCTCTTAACATTATATCTACGGGAAAGCCGCCGGAGTTTACGTAGATATAATTGACATGCTGCGATTTGCAGAGCCGCAACAGCTTGTCTGCACTGCGTTTTTTTCCGCAAAGTGGGCATGGGATTCGCATGAATCCCATCTCCTTCACTTGCACTGTAAAACGCAGCGATTTTTCCCGCAGAGTCTCCGCTGCGGGCAAATTGCGGCGTTTACGTCCCGTGGGGCCCCGGCCTTAGGAAAAGGCCCCACGTTGTGGAAATGCAGCTTTTTTTCTTGCGGTTTTATAAGCCAAAGCCAGGAGTGGTTTGTGCAAAAGTTAGAAGTAAAATAAACAAATTATTAAGGCTAAGGCTCCACGTCTTCAATAGACTCCAAGCTGTTATAGTAATGGATTGCCGCCTCCAGATCTTGTTCAGGGAACGGCAATGTTCCTCCGGTAAATAGATGCCTTAGTCATGCCTCAAAGGGTTAAATGACCCCGATCAGAGTAGGCTCTAATCGCGGGCATTGTCGCCGGGTCTCACTTTATTCTGTGTATATGGGACAGACATGGGGCCAGCTGGATGATCTTCTGCAGTCCCATAGACTTTATATGGAGGGGTTGCATACGTGTTATAGAGATGAGCGAGTACTATTCGAAACCCATAGGAATGAATGGACATAGCCACTTCCATTCATTCCTATGGGTGCATGCTATTCGAAATGGCCGTTCCGAATAGGATCCCATTCCCATGTTTTGGAGGAGGTTCCAGTGGTGGATTCTATTATGTAATTTTGAGTGAATAAAGCCTGGTCCACGAATCTGGACATCCCCTTATCAGTTACAAGAGAGTTTGGACAGATTTATGAAACTGCTGAAACCAATCCCAAGGCAGCTTTCTATTCTAAGTCTATTTTAAGACGTGAAAGCTGCACTGCAATTGGTGGCTATGGGAAACAAAACCCAACACAGACATGGATTACATGGACAACCCACTGATTCCAAAGGGAACTTTGTAGTGTAATACGTCATTTGTCCTGTGGGGGCACTGTTGGAAAATGAAACACTCGCTACTAAATTTCTCCACATATTACACACTAGCTGGTACCCGCGACTTCATCTGCGGTGATTATAGTAGTGGGTATATACAGGCGCGGGTAAGGTTTTTGTAGTGTGTATAAGGTATGGGATATGAAATGTAACTTTGTATCTTGTTTTTTCTGTAATTCAGAGAATACGTGAGACTTTTGTGTTGAAGTTAATTTGTATTAGAGCTGCTATATATACGGTGTTGTGAGAAACTTTACATAGTGACTTTGGGACAGAGGTATTTGAAGTTAACCCTTTCCCACCGATGGCATTTTTTGATTTTTGTTTTTCGTTTTTGACTCCCCTCCTTCTAAACCCCATAACTTTTTTATTTCTCCTCTCCCAGAGCCATCTGAGGTCTTAATTTTCCTGGGACAAATTTTTCTTCATGATGCCACCATTATTTATTCTATATAATGTACTGGGAAGCAGGGAAAATATTCAGAATGGGGTGGATTGGACGAAAAAATGCAGGTCTGCGGCTTTCTTGCGGGCTTCGGTTTTACGGCGTTCACTGTGCAACCAAAATGACATGTCCCCTATATTCTGTGTTTCGTTACGATTCCGGGGATACCAAATTTATATGGTTTTATTTACTTTTTGACCCTTTAAAAAAGTCCAAAACTGTGTTTAAAATTTTTTTTTTTTTTTTTAAAAGTCATCATATTCCGACAGCCGTAACTTTTTTATAAGTGCGTGTACGGGGATGTATGGGGCGTCTTTTTTTGCGGGACCGGGTGTACTTTGTTGTTCTACCATTTTCGGGAAATGTTATTGCTTTGATCACTTTTTATTCAAATTTTTATCAGAATCAAAACAGTGAAAAAACGGCGGTTTGGCATTTTTGACCATTTTTCCCGCTACGGCATTTACCGAACAGGAAAAATATTTGTCTAGCTTTGTAGAGCGGGCGATTTCAGACACAGGGATACCTAACATGTATGTGTTTCACAGTTTTTCACTACTTTTATATGTGTTCTAGGGAAAGGGGGATGATTTGAATTTTTAATCCTTTTTATTTGTTTTTATATTTTTTTTACTTTTTTTAAAAACATTTTTTTTGCATTTATTAGACCTCCTAGGGGTATTGACATGGGTGGGCGGTGTCGCGGATTGTCAGAGCGGTGGGGGTCGGCAAACATGGCTGCTCCAGAGCGTTAAAGAGAGCCTCCTGGAGTATCATTAAGGGGAGGGGCAAAGTGGTAAAGTATATGTATATGTGATTGTGTGGGGTTAGGGGCGAGGCTGTAGAGGGCAATATGAATTTGGTGGCTTGCTATGGTCCAAAGTGCGTGAGATTGCAGAGATGGTGGTGTGAGTTTGGGTTTTGTGGGGGTCCTGGCACAAACGTATGTGCGCTATTGTGACGAAAAGTAGCCTATTGCGCAATCGAGTGTATTAACTATGTTTGTGGAAACTTTCAGCCAAATCGGTCGAGCGGGTTTTGCGTGATTGAGGAACAAACATCCGAACATCCAAACACACACAAACTCACAAACCCACAAACTTTCACATTTATAATATTAATAGGATAATAGGATAGGATGTGATCATCTTATTACTGAAGAATCGTTCTTGGGCTATGCTCACACTGAATATTGTTGATAATTCCTCTAAAACCCCAGAATTTTATACATATATAACATTTATAAGGTTTTGGGATGAGGTTTTTGTAATGGCCATGTATTTTTGACTTGATTTTGTTGTGGTTTTTGATAATGTTTTGATAATATTTTCCAGTCTCTCTGGTTTCTTAACCAATAATTGATGTGACTTCTGTTTTTCCTCATCGTAGTATTGAAAAACTTTTTAAGGACCCCCCCCCCCCCCCGGCCATGTTGATCAGCAGTATTACATTATGGAAGGTTACATTCATGATATCAATAGTATCAAGTTGATCCGATACTTATAACAAAGTTAGTTTTTGGAACGTGTTTATGCCGTGATTCCCTCTCGGAGGACGGGGGTTGCGTTGTTTACTATCTGTATTATGTGACCTCTAGAAGGTGTTACATGGATGATCATCTCAATGACAGGTTGGCTCTGGTCCCACCTTCCCAGGTGCCCGGATAAGGCTTTGCTAAGGGACTAGCATGTGGCTGGGCACAGTTCCCAGATTGTCACCTCCATAGGATATAGTGTCTCCCTCACACCAGTATATGCCTAGCACACAGGAAGCTTACAAACCTTAATATAACTCAGACTGGATATCACCATAACATGAAAACTGAACAGATGGCTGTAAACTTTGCATATCATCGAACAGTCAAGTGGATATCACCTGATTTATACACTTAGATGAGATAAATTAGAAAGAAATATACTAAAAATCTAAAAATTAAATATATAAGTAGATATCACCAGGGAAGTAGCTATAGGGGTCAAAGGGGAAGCAATGGCTGCCGGTCCCTGGACCTAAAGATAGGAGTATTATAGATAGCACATGGTGAGTGAGGACCCTGGATGGATTTTGTATTAGGACACAGGAGGTACAAGCTGCGCCTGTGCTAATAAAGAATCAATACTAAAATAATACAGATGTAGTAAAGTTATACTTGAATCTAATAACTTGCTGCAGTTTGATAAAGCCATTGGAAAATTGGTGAAAAATTCAACTTATAGGTGACTGCAATGGCTGATTCAGCTTGAAATGTGGTATGTTAAAGGGATGTTCTTATTTATTTTATTAACCCCGCAGAGGTTTAAGATATCAGACTCTGCATGCTCATCTCTCCGTGACACCAGGGATTCAGGTGTGTGTGTGTGTGGGGGGGTTTCTATTTGGATCCCTCATC
The DNA here is from genome assembly GCF_031893055.1 of Leptodactylus fuscus. Classification (NCBI taxonomy): domain Eukaryota; kingdom Metazoa; phylum Chordata; class Amphibia; order Anura; family Leptodactylidae; genus Leptodactylus; species Leptodactylus fuscus. Next base: position 36,816,231 of record NC_134270.1, on the reverse strand, counting down.
TTTATCGACATTCTCCCCACACGAGTCAGTGTCTGAATGGAGCATCACTGCTAAACTACTGACTGAATGGCGCATCACTGCTCAACCACTGACTGAATGAAAAATCACTGCTCAACCACTGACTGAATGGAGCATCACTGCTCAACTACTGACTGAATGGCGCATCACTGCTCAACCACTGACTGAATGAAAAATCACTGCTCAACCACTGACTGAATGTAGCATCACTGCTCAACTACTGACTGAATGGCGCATCACTGCTCAACCACTGACTGAATGGAGCATCACTGCTCAACCACTGACTGAATGGAGCATCACTGCTCAACCACTGACTGAATGGAACATCACTGCTCAACCACTGACTGAATGGCGCATCACTGCTCAACCACTGACTGAATGGCGCATCACTGCTCAACCACTGACTGAATGGAGCATCACTGCTCAACCACTGACTGAATGGAGCATCACTGCTCAACCACTGACTAAATGGAGCATCAGTTAAAAATTTGTAAGCATATATATAGTTGTGAAACTGCCATGTGTGTGTACCATTATGTGTATATACCGCTATACTGGGGAGAATTATTACCACTATACAGACAATTACAAAACAAAACACATGATAAGACCACTAATCCCTTTATACTAGGCCCAGGTAGCACAGCACCTCCACACGGTGACTACCTTCATGATATAGCACGCCGATACACTTATTATTAAGGCTCCCCCGATCTGGGTCCCCAGACGAAATGTTTGGTACTGCTGATCCCAGGGCCCCTTTGGAGATATGGGGAAGGGTATTTTCCCAGTTTGCGCCCCAACACCAGCCCTGACCTCAACTTATCAACAGTGAGGACAAAAAGGAGAGTTAGGAGACCCCCATACACATTAGATGGGAACATAATCGCATCGAAACACCATTAGGCTGAAGCCCTACAATCACATCCAAACATTGCAGAAAAGTAGCTACAGTGGAAATTGTAAATTTGTATATGTAATAGAGCAAGAGGAGCTGAGCAGATTGATATATAGTTATGGGGATACAATTCATTATACCTTATATGTCATTAATTCAATGAAATCTCCTTGCAGTGCTGGAGTCCTGGGTTCGAATCCTGCCAAGAGCAAAAAAACTGATAGGGAAAAATGTACATTGTGAGCCCTATGTGGGGGCTCACAATCTACAGAGAAGAAAAAAAATGAAATCCCTCTATGCTCGAGTCCAATGAGGAGTCCTACAATGTGATTGACAGTTATCTCTGCATGTATGTACACTCACATAGCGATAGCTGTCAATTTCTGATAAGACCGCCCACTGGACTCCTAATTATAGAATTAGCAAAGAATTCAATGCATAAAATACGTTACACAGAATCTTTTCCCATATAACTATATATCAACCTGCTTGCCTCTTCCTGCCCTATAACATGCTACTACTGAACCGGCTGCATTCGCAATGTGATGGGTTCCCTTTAAGTAGACACCATGTAATTCCACATCTCAGCGGCTGTATAGGAGACTTGCGGCTGCCTGCGGATCTTCTCAGTGATAGATATTCATAAAAGTTATGTCCGATTTCTGCCACTGCAGCAGAGTGTCACAAATAATGTACAGCGGATGCTGCAGCTCTGGGTGTCTTCCCTATGCCAAAGAGATACAGGAGACATTGTTGGTAAGTTATTGTCAGAGAGTGACTTGGAATGATAAGTAATCAGATATTTTGGAGTTTTATTCAATTACAAGATGTAATATAAACACAATGGCATCCATAAAGCTTACAGTAACACTAACTCTCCTCAATATTACTTCTTTAGGATACAAAGGGGGAATGCATCAAGATTTTGATACATCCTGCACCCCTTCATTGTAAATCTGGAACATTATCTGCTGGGGTCGTGTGCCCGCAATGAAATTTGCGCCAGCTCATACCTGGGATATCATATATGCCAGTAAATGATCATACAGAGTGGCCCCAAATTAGCAAATTTTAAAAATCCAACGTAAAAATATTTGGTTCCCCTTATGGTTCTTTGGCTTTCCAGAGGCAGAGAAGTTGGGTCTCATTAAACTGCACTGGCTCTGCTCTGAGTCCTATATAAGAACCGAAAGTGATTGATCATCAATGTAGAACGTCTTCACATAGAAAAGTTTCAGTATATTATATGTGACCCCACTTAAACTTGTCTTCGCTCCCTCCTGCTTGTGATATGTTTCTCCCAAACAGAGGGCAAGGGTGAGCTGCATGTAGCTTCATCATACAGGAATACACTGGAGATTCTGCACACAGCACACAAATAGTGTACACAAGCATTGAATCAGTAGAGTTTTATAGCTCTGCAGCTAATCATTGTACGGACTTACTTGGTCACTTACAGAGGATAACAATTATACCTTTAGCAGCATCCTATGTATGGAGGACATACAAAGACAAAAGGAAGGCATAAGAAGGAGCTAGAAGGGGAGGTGACTAAGAACTACTAGGAAGGGTTTGCTAGATGGTGATGTAATTCTTTAGTTCATTGGAAGTTCTATACACAAAAGAATGGAACTTCCCTAGTAACAGGCAGCAAACAGCAAATTAATATTTAATATAAGTAAGTGAAATAATACAATAAAAATAGGAATTATAATATATAATAATTATAAAATATATATAATAATAATTAGACAGAAGGGAGACACCTAGTGGCAGCAACTATAGAGAGGTTTTACAGGCAGAAAACAGCAACATTTATAAATAAGTGTATTGCTTTTTGATCCAGAATTGCATGCGCTAAGTTATCTGAAGTTAGTGACCATTTAAAATACTGTGTATGGATAGAACTGAATAAGTCACACAGCTAGGATACAGTATATGGCACATTGCTGGAGTGCTTCTTTAACTGGATAGTGCAGAGGAAAGGAAAGAAGAGGATTTGGAAATCAGAACCAGAAAAACAACTTACACTGCCGGAGCCCACCAGCATTTAACCCCTTCACTATCCTATACCATACCATATAACAGCATAACATATATGCTTCTTGATGTCTCTTCCACTTCAATTCTAACTTTGTTTAAGCGTTTCATGGGGTCCAGGGGTATAAGGTCTCATTCCATATCAGTGAATATAAAACATGTACATGACCAATATCTCAACTTCTGGAAAGTTCTATTCTCTAAGGAGAAGGTTATAACACGTCTTCACCCTATAATATACTAGGTATCCCATCTGACTTTTGACGCTTGCTGGGTTTCCTATCATCTTTGAATTTCCTGTATATCTTGGGGTGTCAGTGCACATGGCATTGGGTTTCCCCAAGATTCAGAATAAGTGTTGCTTCTTATTGATTGTCTTTTCTTTCTCTTGCTTTTCTTGCATTAAAATCACTTAAATCCTTGTTATGTCTCGATTGTCGTCTTTTTCTCAATATCATTAGAATCCACCTTACCATTGAACTATGAACCTAAAACCATATTTAATAACAATATTAACCTAAAACCACCCTAGACCATGATATGATGTATTAACCCTGTCATCACCAGAGACGCTAAGCAAACCATTTGCTAAATTCTGAGTATTACACGAGTACTGTTACTAAATAGGTAAATGCAAGTAAAAAGTTGACGAAGTGAATAAGATTGGGGGATTTTGTCATCTTTATCATGGATCACATATCTTGGACTTGTTGTATCCCACTGAAGAACACTACAGTCGCACAACTTGGCTGCTTACAGAGAACAATAGACTGTATTCATTTACAGAGCGCACTACATAACCTTCCTCTGGACATGATAACCCCATAGTTTAGTAGAACCATAGCCGACATCACCTACTAATAAAGAATATTAATACAGTAACATCTCTTCAGGTGACCACCTCCTTGAGCAGACTGTCTCCTCACCCAAACTGGATCTTACGTGACAGATTTTTTAGTTCCACCATATGTTATACATCTTGGCCATTTCTTTGAGAATACCGCCCCCCAGGAGACCACTTTTTTATGCAATTGTGGGTGAAGTTTCATTGCAATTACTATGTATGCACCATGAAGTCACTGGACTTACCCTTGGACTGGGATCTAGCAGCTCGTCCTTCTGGTCTGTGCTGTCCTGTGTATGGACTCTTGTCTTCAATGCACCATAGACATATGTAAACCCGTGATACTCTCCATACAGCTCTGTACCTATATCACTATGTAAAGTCACTCGAGTGCGGTTTCTGCTCCTTCTCTCCCTTCATCATTTCTTTCAAAATCTGACTCCAGGACTTTTCTGTCTGTCTCTCCTCCTCCTCCTCCCTCTTCTCTCCCTGTCCCATGTGCTACTAACCCTCCCTCCCCCTGTCCTTTATATCTATAGCCATTGCCTAATCTTTACAATGACATTACATGTATATTTATTTCCTTTAGCCACAATTTACTACTACAATTATTGGGTACATGGAAAGCCGCAGAACCTATAGAGAGTCAGTGTAATAATCTATAATAGTCTTGCAGCAAACTGTCTGCAGTTTGTCCATCCTGCATTGGACCGCTAGAGCTGAATTTTGTCATCTAACAATACCTCTCTGTATAAGATCTATCTGCAAGTCTGGGAAAATCTACAGCCGGCATATGGTGGAAAACAGAACGGATTCTGCTAAAGGACAGACACAGTTTTACTGCATTGGACAAACCCGGCTCTGCTACATCTTTAGGAAGTGATTGGTTTTATTTATACCAAGTGTAAATTTTTAAAGAAACATTTAGTAAATATTGACATTCCAGAGCTGATACATTGTTAATATTCCAGTGCAGCACTTATGCATATCCTATGTATTGCCTGCATTGAAGTCTCTGCATTGTATAGTGATGGAGAGTATCTCCTACTCTGATACAGAAGAATCTGCAGACAGGGGCAGAGGCAGGGCTTAGTACTCTCTCCTCCCCCATTAAAACTGCAGAGATGAGAAGTCAGCAGTAGTGTATCTGCACATGGGAAGCAGTCCAGGGATAGAGAGAGGAGAGAAGAGGGGAGAAGGTGGGGGGCGCCACAGACACCCTACACTGTACTAACCCGGGCAGGTAAGTGGGCATTGTGCTGCTCCTATAGAGGCAGGGTCACCTGAGGGCATGACTTTATACATTTATTAACCCCACTTTGTGCCAGGTTGGGATTTATGTATTTATTGCACTTTGGCTTAATAAGGTCCTAGGGGATGGAATTGTCACCTGCTCCGGGCAGATTCTGGCTCTAGCCTTTACCACTCAGGTTTATAGACAGAATGAAGAGTATTCATTGTATTCCACGCTCTATCTCTCTCCAGCTCACCATCACGGCTCTTCCTTGGCATTTTGTTTCTCAACTTCTTCACTCCCCTGATAGAAAATGCCCGTGGGACCCCCGTGGGAACGTGAATTATTCCCTTGTATACGTCAGTCATGGCTCATTGTGACCCTGGGTAAGTGGAATCATTCCTTTTAATAAGGTGTATAGCCTGCTAGCTCATTGCACTGCTTAGCAACATTGTCTCTTTAGGACTTGCTATAGGAAAGTTACATTGTATGTAGATTTCGGTCAGTGCCATGATCATGTGCCTGTGCAGAGTGTGCTGCCAGGTGCTGCCTGTGCCTATAAACTCCCTCCATGTTAACGCTCGGGTATCTAAAGTCTATCCAAATGTAATCCTCACCTCAGTGCACACTTAATACCAGACAGGCACTGCAAAGGGACTGCAGGAATTAGAAACTACAGGAGGGTGTGGTGTGTGTGACTTGGATTGGGTTGATATAACGCAGGGATGACATTTTTGCTGAGCTTGCAAAATTCAGTACAAATCTGGGACATTTTAGGGGAGAAAAAATACAAAGTGCATAGATTATTTGTGTCGACTGTCAACGACTCAGCACTACGCTCCAAAAACGGCAAGCTGAGTCAGCAACAGGCCAATTCAGTCACTTATCATAGGGGTCCGCTACCTGCTGACTGTCTCCTGTTCCCCTGGAGAATCAAATCTTTCTGCTTGTTCTGTCAGGGATTATCACATTCATGCAATATTTTTGGAGACTTACACTTAAAAATTGATTCTTCATTGGTAAATCTTCAGCCGTTCCCTGGATATGTATTTAACCCATCCATAGAGAAGACTAAGTAGAGACACAAGCCTCCTCCTGCTGCCACAATAATGAAGGTCACCGCGTGGGACATCCCCACTCCAATAAGCAACTGTGAAGTCCCCGCACCAACTAACATGTCATCATATCTCGGCTTCCAGAGAATGACATGCAGAGAGGGAGATATCGAGTTGTGCTGGAGCTTATAGAAATATTGTAGGGCCAGGGATTAAGAGCTACATAGTGAAAGTCAAAGTCATTCTGGTGACCACCTGGGACATCTTGGTTCATTGTTGGATAAGTCGTAGATCAAAGTCGGTACCATGAGAGGTTCTCACCAGTCATTGTTGGATAAGTTGTAGGTTAAAGCTGGTACCATGAGAGGTTCTCACCATTCAATGTTGGATAAGTTGTAGATTAAAGTCGGTACCACGAGAGGTTCTCACCATTCAATGTTGGATAAGTTGTAGATCAAAGTCGGTACCATGAGAGGTTCTCACCATTCATTGTTGGATAAGTCATAGATTAAAGTCGGTACCATGAGAGGTTCTCACCATTCAATGTTGGATAAGTTGTAGATTAAAGTCGGTACCACGAGAGGTTCTCACCATTCAATGTTGGATAAGTTGTAGATCAAAGTCGGTACCATGAGAGGTTCTCACCATTCATTGTTGGATAAGTTGTAGATTAAAGTCGGTACCATGAGAGGTTCTCACCATTCAATGTTGGATAAGTTGTAGATTAAAGTCGGTACCACGAGAGGTTCTCACCATTCAATGTTGGATACGTTGTAGATTAAAGTCGGTACCACGAGAGGGTCTCACCATTCTATGTTGGATAAGATGTAGATCAAAGTCGGTACCATGAGAGGTTATCACCATTCATTGTTGGATAAGTCGTAGATCAAACTCGGTACCATGAGAGGTTCTCACCATTGTTGGATAATTTGTAGGTCAAAGTCGGTACCATGAGAGGTTCTCACCATTCATTGCTGGATAAGTCGTAGATTAAAGTCGGTACCACGAGAGGTTCTCATCATTAATTGTTGGATAAGATGTAGATCAAAGTCGGTACCATGAGAGGTTATCACCATTCATTGTTGGATAAGTCGTAGATCAAACTCGGTACCATGAGAGGTTCTCACCATTGTTGGATAATTTGTAGGTCAAAGTCGGTACCACGAGAGGTTCTCACCATTAATTGTTGGATAAGTTGTAGATCAAAGTCGGTACCACGAGAGGTTCTCACCATTCATTGTTGGATAAGTTGTAGGTTAAAGCTGGTACCATGAGAGGTTCTCACCACTCATTGTTGTATAAGTTGTAGATCAAAGTCGGTACCATGAGAGGTTCTCACCATTCAATGTTGGATAAGTCATAGATCAAAGTCGGTACCATGAGAGGTTCTCACCATTGTTGGACAAGTCATAGATCAAAGTCGGTACCATGAGAGGTTCTCACCATTGTTGGACAAGTCATAGATCAAAGTCGGTACCATGAGAGGTTCTCACCTTTCATTGAACCAAGGGATAAGGTCACCCTGGCCCCTTCTCTTCAGGGGCTTCCTCTATGATACATATACAATTGAGTTAGGTTTTAAGGACAATAAACATCTAACCGCTATTATACGAGCACATTGTGGCTTCTTACTCTGTCTGTTCTTCTTAATAAAATATTAAAATATAATAATTAAAATATTACTTTATTACCTTCACTTTCACACTTTATCTGGAATTCTACAAATACAAACTGATTTCCATTAAACTTTTATCTATTATGTAATAAAAATCTGGTGTTATTAAACATTAATATGACTTACTGAACCCGCGACATTGTACATTCACGACAGGCTGAATGCGGCATCTTATAGAGCAGGGGGCGCTGAGCAGATTGATATATAGTTTGTAACTTATTCATTGAGATCTTTGTTGTTTCTATGCTTAGGAGTCCAGTGGGCGGTCCTAATCAGTGCTGACAAACACGTCTATCAGCATGCACAGGTTTATGTCCTGGAAAACCTTCTAGACAAGTCATACTTGTACGTTCCAGACGAGCCATACTTGTACCTTCCCGACAAGCCATACTTGTACCTTCCAGACAAGCCATAGTTGTACCTTCCAGATAAGCCATACTTGTACCTTCCAGACAAGCCATACTTGTACCTTCCAGACAAGCCATACTTGTACATTTCAGACAAGCCATACATGTACCTTCCAGACAAGCCATATTTGTACCTTCCAGACAAGCCATAATTGTACATTTCAGACAAGCCATACATGTACCTTCCAGGCAAGCCATACTTGTACCTTCCAGACAAGCCATACTTGTAAATTTCAGACAAGCCATACATGTACCTTCCAGACAAGCCATACTTGTACCTTCCAGACAAGCCATTCTTGTTCCTTCCAGACAAGCCATACTTGTACCTTCTAGACAAGCCATACTTGTACCTTCCAGACAAGCCATACTTGTTCCTTCCAGACAAGCCATACTTGTTCCTTCCAGACAAGTCATACATGTACCTTCCAGACAAGCCATACTTGTACCATCCAGACAAGCCATACTTGTTCCTTCCAGACAAACCATACTTGTACTTCTCAGACAAGCCATACTTGTACCTTCCATACAATCCATACTTGTACCTTCCAGACAAGCCATACTTGTACCTTCCAGTCAAGACATACTTGTACCTTCTAGACAAGCCGTACTTGTACATTTCAGACAAGCCATACATGTACCTTCCAGGCAAGCCATACTTGTACCTTCCAGACAAGCCATACTTGTACCTTCCAGACAAGCCATACTTGTAAATTTCAGACAAGCCATACATGTACCTTCCAGACAAGCCATATTTGTACCTTCCAGACAAGCCATACTTGTACATTTCAGACAAGCCATACATGTACCTTCCAGGCAAGCCATACTTGTACCTTCCAGACAAGCCATACTTGTACCTTCCAGACAAGCCATACTTGTAAATTTCAGACAAGCCATACATGTACCTTCCAGACAAGCCATACTTGTACCTTCCAGGCAAGCCATACTTGTTCCTTCCAGACAAGCCATACTTGTACCTTCCAGACAAGCCATACTTGTACCTTCCAGACAAGCCATACTTGTCCCTTCCAGACAAGCCATACTTGTTCCTTCCAGACAAGTCATACATGTACCTTCCAGACAAGCCATACTTGTACCATCCAGACAAGCCATACTTGTTCCTTCCAGACAAACCATACTTGTACTTCTCAGACAAGCCATACTTGTACCTTCCATACAATCCATACTTGTACCTTCCAGACAAGCCATACTTGTACCTACCAGTCAAGACATACTTGTACCTTCTAGACAAGCCATACTTGTTCAGCATTTTTCTAACTGTACTGCCATAAACTTGTACATTTGACAGTTTAACTGTAGAGTCACTTGTTGCTCTTGGGATTTTGTTCCTTGTGCATGGTCTGACGTTCACATGAATTTGGTGGGATATTTATTACAGGGAAGATTGTCAACTTTCTTAAATGGTTTCCTCTTTTGAATAATATTTTCTCGCTGTAGAATAAAGGAGTTCAAACAACAATTGCTTCTCTAAGATCGTTGCTGATGTCTTTCCTCCTTGGCATTCTATTAACACATTCCTAAATGCTGCAGACCAGAAAACCTACAAAATGCATTTTATCATTGAGGTGTCCACACTTGCTGATGATCACTTAATCTAGTCTAACCATTAATTTACCACTAATTACCTCTAATTACCACTACTTATCCTAAAGTCCTATGAAAGTAGAAAGTACTTCATTTTTCATATACTGCTTCTGCATTTTGGCCTAGTGTTTGGTCATCATATGATGTCATTTGTCATGTTTTCTTGTTCATCTGAGGTCATATTAACCTAATTTAAAAAACTTCCGAGGACCATTTGTTTTTTTAATAGTGTCCTGATGAATAAAGCCATGGAATTCATAGAGGGTTTACTTTGATGATACATGTCTGTATGGGCTTCTAGTGGTATAGATAACACATGTATGTGAGGCATGGGTGTCTAGTGATATTGATAAGACATATATGTAAGACCTAGGCTTTGTGTGGTATAGATAAGACATGTATAGTATGTGAAGGATAGGATTCTAATGGTAGAGATAAGACATAACAAAAATACATGTTACTTATGACCATTCCATTAAATACTCGTGTGTTATCTACACTATGGCACTGAGTGTTATATCAACTTTTTGATGGTTTTAAATGGCTTTTGTTATCTTCAGTGAGAAGATATGAAGGCGCAGTACGTTACAGATATGTAATGTTTAGCTTTACTTAGGTCTGTCCATGACATACAATCTGCTCTGATTTTGTTAAACAACTACTTTGTCTTCAATGGATATATCTGTTATCATTGCTAATGTGTTGTCCTCTTTACTCCTATCACATCATGTCACTGATAAGAAATTCTGGTGTCATTGTGAATTTATTACACAAAGGGAATCTATCTCTACAATTTTTGGTCTTAAAAAAGTAGCCGGAATGAACTGTATTACATTCATATCCGTGTTATACAGATCCACATTACCGTGTCCATTGAAAACCATGGGTCTATGTTGCGCCTAGTGTCAAACAGAAGTCATGTGCCAGCAGATATCCCGCGTTACGCTCATAGGATTGCATCTAGACCAAAATACAGTGTCTTAAAGAGAGACAGTTTGGCAAAGCATAGAGTGGTTATGTTGTAATATAGACCCAACATAAATCTGTATGCGCATACGATCCCTGCTCCCATTGAAATCAATGGGAGCGTGTACGGCCCGCAAAGGGTCCCGCGGCATCTACGTGCCACATCACGTGGCACGTAACTCCGTGTGAACTCCCCCTAAATGTAGGACATAGGGATGTTGTCCTTTCACATCTGTGTTCAGGCCATTCCGTTCACCTATCCGTATGAAATATATATGGAAACCAAGCGGAAACCACAAAGACTCTATTATAGTCTATGGAGTCCGCGAGTTTCCTTGGATAACCACTTTTTTATGCAAATAGGTTTTGGGGGGTTCCTAAGCGGAGTTCCAAATGGGAACCCAAACACAAATGTGAATCGGGCCTGACATAGGTTCAGAAGGTGAGTCGGCACCATCCACTGCAGGTGGTAGCGGTATATTGTAACTACTATGACACTCTACTGCAGTGGCCATTATTGAAGAGAAATCCAGTCCTAGCCAATTAACCCCTAAAATGCTGCACCCAATAGCAGCATCTGTGCAGTTTATGGCTCGTTCACACAGGGCAAGAGGGGGCGGATTTTGTCACTTAATCACGTCATAATCCGCCCCCTCACAATGGAGGTCTATGTAGACCGCTAGATTACTTTTTTCCGCTAGTGGCATGTTGCTGCTCATGGAAAAAAGAAGCGAGTTGCCCTTTCTTCAGGCGGATTCCGCGACTGATTCAGCCCCTTGCGGCAGCACATTCTGGACTGGGCCCATTCATTTGTGCCTACTTCGGAGCGGGAAGCCGCGACTGTTGAGAGTCGCATTTTGGCCCTATTTTGACGTGGCTTCCCGCTTCACAATCAGGACCAGAATACGCCATACTGTTCCATGTGTGAACTAGCCCTTAGACATAGGGAAATGGGATCCTTTCCATAACCTTATCAGCAGCCCTATGACATGTTGAAGGGGGTGCCAATGGGGTTCCAGGCCCGCCATCTTTGTACTCTTATTAGGTTCTATCTATCTATCTATCTATCTATCTATCTATCTATCTATCTATCTATGTAATGTTTTGTACAGCTGTTTAGTGGTGGAAGGAGTAGAAGATAGTAAATAATGCGGTGGGGATTTTCAAGGACATAAAGGACACTGGTAGAAGCGATATCCTTGATCTGGACTGAATCTTGTACACAAGGTGACATGATGCATGCCGGTAATATGAAAGGGAATTAGAGACTGTAAACATGGACTTGCTAAAGGGAATATCAAAGGGATTTGGATATTGGAAGCCAGTCCTTGAATAACATTGTGAAAGAATTTTAATTGGGGGTCAGTCCTTGTGTCCTGTGTCCATGGAGAGACGTGATTGATGGGTGAAGCTAGCATTTCTTAGCACAAGGGCTGCCGGAGAATGGGATGTTCTTTTGCAATTTTAGATAGCTCAGAGAAATATCCCACATATCAGAGATGTGTGCGTAGGGTCAGTACAAGAACAAAGGGGGGCGAGAGGGAACAGATTGGTGTTTAATTTCTGAAATGCTGAATGGAAGCATATGAGGATAGAACAGAAGTGTCATTTCTGGAAGTGGAGATGAAAGGACGGATCCCTGTAATATTCATTCTTCTGCAGACTTTTTTATCAAATGAATTCTCAAAAATCAAAGGAATAAAACTATAGGCCATTGCTATTTTACAGCAAATCTCATGTGAGATACAGATACTGTGACATCTTTTGAGAATGTCTGTGGGTCTCTTCCATATGGGAGAACTTAGTATATTGCGAGATTCTATGATAAAGAGCTATGGGCTGTGCAATGAATGTGCTTGTTCTCTGTGTCTACATTTATAATATAGGGGTTTGTCATGGGGAACAGAATGATAGAATAGGGAGAATGTGCACAATGCTGTCATGGTATAGGGATAATAGACACAGTGATGTCACAGTATAGTGATAATGGACACAGTGATGTCACAGTTTAGGGATAATAGACACAGTGATGTCACAGTATAGGGATAATGGACACAGTGATGTCACAGTTTAGGGATAATAGACACAGTGATGTCACAGTATAGGGATAATGGACACTGATGTCACAGTATATGGATAATACACACAGTGATGTCACAGTACAGGGATAATAGACACAGTAATGCCGCAGTATAGGGATAATAGACACAGTGATGTCACAGTTTAGGGATAATATACACAGTGATGTCACAGTATAGGGATAATGGACACACTGATGTCACAGTATATGGATAATACACACAGTGATGTCACAGTACAGGGATAATAGACACAGTAATGCCGCAGTATAGGGATAATAGACACAGTGATGTCACAGTTTAGGGATAATATACACAGTGATGTCACAGTATAGGGATAATAGGCACAGTGATGGCACAGTACAAGAATAGTGTATATTGATGTCACAATACAGGGATAATGCTCAAAGTGATATCATAATATAGTGATTTCACAGTAAAGAGAAAATGTACATGGTGATGTTACAATACAAGAATTACAGGCACAGTGATGTCACAGTATAAGAATAATGCACACAGTGATGTCACAGTACAGGAATAATGCACACAGTGATATCACAGTACAGAGATAATGCACAAAATGATCACATAGAATAGAGTAACTTCCTCAGTCATATCACAATAGAGAAATAATAGACATTCTGATGTTATGTCAGTATATTGATAGTGCTCAAAGTGATGTCACAGCACAGAAATATTGTACATGGTTATGTCACAGCACAAAGATAATACTCAAAGTGATGTCACAGTGCAGGGATAATGGACACAGTGTTGTCACCGTACAGGGATAATGCTCAGTGATGTCATATTACAGGAATAATACTTAGAGTGACATTACACTACAGACATAATGTATACAGTGATGTCAGAATATTGAGTTAACGTGGAAAATGATGTCACAGCACAAGGATGGTGTACACACTGATGTTACAAGAGTGATATAATGTGCACAGTGATGTGACAACACTGGAATAAGGGACACCATGATATCATAGCAAAGAGATAATGTGCACAAAAAACGGCACCATTTACCATTGACCTTATGGAAAAAACATATAACCATGTACCTTACTGATACAATGCACCCATGAGGTTAGTATAAAGAAAATGCAGTATTGCAACAGCCCAAGAATAATACTGCAGTAATGCCATAGAGAATAGATAATACAAGGGGCTGCATTCAGCTTCCACAGTCATGACTAACCTTATGTCAAAGCAGAAACTGCCCGTCTTAGTTGTTCAGCCCCATAGCAGTTGCCATGTCTGCTACCCTAGTAGTCATACCCATGTCTATGTCAACCATACCAATTCTTAGTCCTCTTTTTCATGGTTGGGTCAGGATTTGTTTCATATATATCTATGACTTTGATAGATAAATGGACATCCTTGAAATAAAAGAGTGACTTGAGTCTTCCAGAACAAGAGCTGCTCATACTCTCCATTTCTTTATGGGTCCCATAGAAAAATCCTATAGGATGGATTCAATAAATATTTTCAGAAATCTGAATATTTGTGCCAAATGCAATCATTGTGACCATTAAAGGTAATGCACTTGCTTTATAGAAGTTCGATGTTTGGCGCTGTGTGTTAAGCAGTTATTATTAGAGTATTTTTCCTGTAAATCTCCCATGTGCCTGCGGTAGTGTGTCCGCCGTGTGATGCAATGAGTCTAATGTACTGGGTTTGCTGCAGTGTTATGCTGAGTTAGTACTTACATAGGTCGATCAATATCACAGATGACCTAAGCGGGAAACCTCATGCCAATATAACCTAATACATTAACAGTGGGAAGTAGATTATATAATATAATGTGATCATATATGAATAAAGCAGGTGGTGGCTCCATATAGACTATATCTAGATCAATGTGGCCTCATTATATACAGTGCTTAAAGGGATACCGTATATACTCGAGTATAAGCCAAGTTTTTCAGCACAGTTTTTGGGCTGAAAAAGTGCTCCTCGGCTTATACTAGAGTCATTACAGTAATTTTCTGCTATCAGGCCAGGAACGCCCTGCCCCCCCCCCCACTGCTCCATCACACGCGGGTGACGTGGCCACGTAAGCTCAGGCCCGCACCCGGCATGTCTGCTTCTTGGCGTGCTAGCAGAAGTACCATAAGTACTTCTGCAGATTGAAATGTACAGCATCGCCATGCTCCTGGTAGTAGCGTGGCGATGCTGCGGCCCCGGCACCCGCCCCGGTGTCTGTATGCTGGGTCTGGATGCCGGGTCTGTAAGGGCCGGCTCACACATGCTGATTAGAGATGAGCGAACACTAAAATGTTCGAGGTTCGAAATTCGATTCGAACAGCCGCTCAATGTTCGTGTGTTCGAACGGGTTTCGAACCCCATTATAGTCTATGGGGAACAGATACTCGTTAAGGGGGAAACCCAAATCCGTGTCTGGAGGGTCACCAAGTCCACTATGACACCCCAGGAAATGATGCCAACACCTCTGGAATGGCACTGGGACAGCAGGGGAAGCATGTCTGGGGGCATCTAACACACCAAAGACCCTCTATTACCCCAACATCACAGCCTAACAACTACACACTTTACACACTCAATACCACCTCTCTGACAGTAGGAAAACACCTTGAAACATGTGTATTTGGCACTTGCAGTGAGGAGAGCTTGTCACCAGCAGTGAATTTGGCCCTTGTAGTAAGTTGAGGTTGGCACCAACATTTGTTTTGAAAATCAGGGTGGATTGAGCCTCTAACCAGCAGAGTTTGGGCAAATTCATGGTGGAGGGAGCCTCTAAACACCCCAGTTTGGACCAATTCATGGTGGAGGGAGCCTCTAAAAACCCCAGTTTGGACCAATTCATGGTGGAGGAGCCTCTAAAAACCCCAGTTTGGACCAATTCATGGTGGAGGGAGCCTCTAAAAACCACAGTTTGGACCAATTCATGGTGGAGGGAGCCTCTAAAAACCCCAGTTTGGACCAATTCATGGTGGAGGGAGCCTCTAAACAGCCCAGTTTGGGCAAATTCATGGTGGAGGGAGCCTCTAAACAGCCCAGTTTGGGCAAATTCATGGTGGAGGGAGCCTCTAAAAACCCCAGTTTGGACCAATTCATGGTGGAGGGAGCCTCTAAAAACCCCAGTTTGGACCAATTCATGGTGGAGGGAGCCTCTAAAAACCCCAGTTTGGACCAAATCATGGTGGAGGGAGCCTCTAAAACCCCCAGTTTGGACCAATTCATGGTGGAGGGAGCCTCTAAAAACCCCAGTTTGGACCAATTCATGGTGGAGGGAGCCTCTAAACAGCCCAGTTTGGACCAATTCATGGTGGAGGGAGCCTCTAAACAGCCCAGTTTGGGCAAATTCATGGTGGAGGGAGCCTCTAAAAACCCCCAGTTTGGACCAATTCATGGTGGAGGGAGCCTCTAAAAACCCCAGTTTGGACCAATTCATGGTGGAGGGAGCCTCTAAACAGCCCAGTTTGGGCAAATTCATGGTGGAGGGAGCCTCTAAACAGCCCAGTTTGGGCAAATTCATGGTGGAGGGAGCCTCTAAAAACCCCAGTTTGGACCAATTCATGGTGGAGGGAGCCTCTAAAAACCCCAGTTTGGACCAATTCATGGTGGAGGGAGCCTCTAAAACCCCCAGTTTGGACCAATTCATGGTGGAGGGAGCCTCTAAAAACCCCAGTTTGGACCAATTCATGGTGGAGGGAGCCTCTAAAAACCCCAGTTTGGACCAATTCATGGTGGAGGGAGCCTCTAAACAGCCCAGTTTGGACCAATTCATGGTGGAGGGAGCCTCTAAACAGCCCAGTTTGGACCAATTCATGGTGGAGGGAGCCTCTAAAAACCCCAGTTTGGACCAATTCATGGTGGAGGGAGCCTCTAAAAACCCCAGTTCGGACCGATTCATGGTGGAGGGAGCCTCTAAAAACCCCAGTTTGGACCAATTCATGGTGGAGGGAGCCTCTAAAAACCCCAGTTTGGACCAATTCATGGTGGAGGGAGCCTCTAAAAACCCCAGTTTGGACCAATTCATGGTGGAGGGAGCCTCTAAAAACCCCAGTTTGGACCAATTCATGGTGGAGGGAGCCTCTAAAAACCCCAGTTTGGACCAATTCATGGTGGAGGGAGCCTCTAAACAGCCCAGTTTGGGCAAATTCATGGTGGAGGGAGCCTCTAAACAGCCCAGTTTGGGCAAATTCATGGTGGAGGGAGCCTCTAAAAACCCCAGTTTGGACCAATTCATGGTGGAGGGAGCCTCTAAAAACCCCAGTTTGGACCAATTCATGGTGGAGGGAGCCTCTAAACAGCCCAGTTTGGACCAATTCATGGTGGAGGGAGCCTCTAACCAGCAGAGTTGGTGGAAATCAGGGTGGAGGGAGCCTCTAACCAGCAGAGTTGTGGGAAAGCAGGGTGGAGGGAGCCTCTAACCAGCAGAGTTGTGGGAAAGCAGGGTGGAGGGAGCCTCTAACCAGCAGAGTTGTGGGAAAGCAGGGTGGAGGGAGCCTCTAACCAGCAGAGTTGGTGGAAATCAGGGTGGAGGGAGCCTCTAACCAGCAGAGTTGGGGGAAATCAGGGTGGAGGGAGCCTAGTATTAGCAGAATTGTGCAACGCTTATGGTGGATGAGTATGAGGATGCGGAGGAATTGGAGAGGTTGAGTACAGACATGGAGTTTCATGTTGGGGTGCTTTACACAGGTGGGCACAAAAATGAAGGCTCTATCCAGTGGTGGTTCATTTTTATCAAAGTGAGCCGGTCGGCACTCTCAGCTGACAGACGGGTGCGCTTGTCAGTGATGATGCCACCGGCTGCACTGAACACCCTCTCAGATAGGACGCTGGCGGCAGGACAGGACAGCACCTCCAAGGCATATAGGGCAAGTTCAAGCCACAGGTCCAACTTTGACACCCAATACGTGTAGGGCGCAGAGGGGTCGGAGAGGACAGGGCTGTGGTCGGAAAGGTATTCCCGCAACATGCGCCTATACTTCTCACGCCTGGTGACACTAGGACCCTCCGTGGCGGCACTTTGGCGAGGGGGTGCCATCAAGGTGTCCCAGACCTTAGACAGTGTGCCCCTCGTTTGTGTGGACCGGTGAGAACTTGGTTGCCTACTGGAGGAACTGCCCTCCCTGCCGCCAACGTCACATGCTGGAAACATCTCCATCATATTCTGCACCAATTGCCTGTGGCAAGCATTGATGCGATTGGCCCTCCCCTCTACCGGAATAAAAGACGAGATGTTGTTTTTATACCGGGGGTCAAGGATAGCAAAGATCCAGTACTGGTTGTCCTCCATGATTTTGACAATACGCTTGTCGGTTGTAAAGCACCCCAACATGAACTCAGCCATGTCTGCCACAGTGTTAGTTGGCATGACTCCTCTGGCCCCACCGGAAAGTTCAATCTCCATTTCCTCCTCATCCTCCATGTCTACCCATCCGCGCTGCAACAATGGGACGATTCGAAGTTGCCCGGAAGCCTCCTGTATCACCATCACATCATCCGACAACTCTTCTTCCTCCTCCTCCTCCTCCTCCTCCTCCATTAAACGCAGTGAAGCGGACAGATGTGTGGACCTACTCTCCAGCTGTGACGGATCGGATGCTATCCCTAACTCCTCTGTGTGATCTGAGTTATCCCTGATGTCAATCAGGGATTCTCTCAGAACACACAAGAGCGGGATTGTAAGGCTCACCATCGCATCCTCAGAGCTCACCCTCCTTGTGGACTCCTCAAAGACCCGTAGGATGTCACAAAGGTCTCTCATCCATGGCCACTCATGGATGTGAAACTGAGGCAGCTGACTTTGTGGCACCCTAGGGTTTTGTAGCTGGTATTCCATCAAAGGTCTCTGCTGCTCAACCACTCTATTCAACATCTGAAACGTTGAGTTCCAGCGTGTGGGGACGTCACACAAAAGCCGGTGTTGAGGCACATGCAGGCGTTGCTGGAGAGATTTTAAGCTAGCAGCGGCTACTGTCGACTTGCGAAAGTGGGCGCACATGCGCCGCACTTTCACCAGTAGCTCTGGAACATTGGGGTAGCTCTTTAGGAAACGTTGCACCACTAGGTTGAAGACGTGGGCCAGGCATGGAACATGTTGGAGTCCGGCAAGCTCCAGAGCTGCTACCAGGTTCCGGCCGTTATCACAAACGACCATGCCTGGGCCCAGGTGCAGCGGCTCAAACCATATTGCCGTCTCATCGAGGAGGGCATCCCTCACCTCGGAGGCAGTGTGCTGTCTGTCCCCCAAGCTGATCAGCTTCAGCACAGCCTGCTGACGTCTACCAACGCCAGTGCTGCAACGTTTCCAACTCGTAGCTGGGGTCAATCTAACAGCGGAGGAGGAGGCGGTGGCGGAGGAGGAGGCGGTGGCGGAGGAGGAGGCGGTAGAGGAGGAGGAGGAGGGGGGTGTTCTTCTCGTGTCCCTGCCAGGAATGTTAGGCGGGGAGACGAGGTACACCGGGCCAGTTTGGGAAGCAGTCCCAGCCTCAACTACATTCACCCAGTGTGCCGTCAGTGAAATGTAGCGTCCCTGTCCGCATGCACTTGTCCACGCGTCGGTGGTCAAGTGGACCTTTGTGCAAAGCGCGGAACTAAGGGCCCGCCTGATGTTGAGTGACACGTGCTGGTGCAAGGCGGGGACGGCACACCGGGAGAAGTAGTGACGGCTAGGGACGGCATAGTGAGGTGCCGCAGTTGCCATCAGGTCCAGGAAGGCGGGAGTTTCAACAAGCCGGAACGCCAACATCTCCTGGGCCAGCAGTTTAGCGATGTTGGCGTTCAAGGCTTGCGCGTGTGGGTGGTTAGCAGTGTATTTCTGCCGCCGCTCCAATGTCGGAGAGATGGTGGGTTGTTGTAAAGAAGCGCCTGATGGTGCCTTTGATGGTGCAGGAGGAGATAAGACAGGAACAGGGGAGGATGAGGGAGAAGTCAACAAAGTGGCGGAGGCAGATGAAGTGGTGTCCTGGCTCGTCCTCTGGAGTGCATCGCCAGCACAGTCAGCAGTGGCAGTGGCAGAGGCAGAGGCAGTGGCAGAGGCAGTGGCAGTGGCGTGAACGGCAGGCGGCCTTTGTCCTGCCGTTGCTGCCTGCCACTGATTCCAGTGCTTGGATTCCAAATGACGGCGCATTGAAGTGGTGGACAGGTTGCTCTTCTCAGAGCCCCTAATCAATTTCGAGAGGCAAATTGTGCAGACAACACTATATCTGTCCTCGGCGCATTCCTTGAAAAAACTCCACACCTTCGAGAAACGTGCCCTCGAGGTGGGAGTTTTTCGGGGCTGGGTACGAACTGGAACATCTTGGGAGATTCCGGGTGTGGCCTGGCTTCGCCTAAGCTGCTGACCTCTGCCTCTGCCTCTAGCTACCCTTTTTGGTGCTGCACCTGCCTCAACATCCACACTACTTTCCCCGCTTGACATCCCCCCTGTCCAGGTCGGGTCAGTGTCCTCATCATCCACCACTTCCTCTTCCAACTCCTGTCTCATCTCCTCCTCCCGCACAATGCGCCGGTCAACTGGATGCCCTGACGGCAACTGCGTCACATCATCGTCGATGAGGGTGGGTTGCTGGTCATCCACCACCAAATCGAACGGAGATGGAGGAGACTCTAGTGTTTGAGCATCTGGACACAGATGCTCCTCTGTTAGGTTCGTGGAATCGTGACGTGGAGAGGCAGGTTGAGGGACAATGAAAGGAGCGGAGAACAGCTCTGGGGAGCAGGGACAGTTGGGGTTATTGTTCTGTGAAGCTTGGGAATTTTGGGAGGAAGGAGGACAAGACTGTTGGGTAATAGGAGGAGAGGAGGCAGAGTCTGACTGGCTGCTGGACAATGTGATGTAAGCGTTCTCTGACAGCCATTGCAAGACCTGTTCCTGGTTCTCGGGCCTACTAAGGTTTGTACCCTGCAGTTTAGTTAATGTGGCAAGCAACCCTGGCACTGTGGAGTGACGCAATGCTTGCTGCCCCACAGGAGTAGGCACGGGACGTCCTGTGGCTTCACTGCTACCTTGCTCCCCAGAACCATTCCCCCGACCTCGCCCACGGCCTCGTCCACGTCCCTTTCCGGGAGCCTTGTGCATTTTGAATTCCCAGTTAGAAATTGGCACTATATACCAGTAGCAAAAATTGTGGGTGCACGTAACCCCAATATATTCTTTGAATTACCAGTCAGAAACTGGCACTATATGGCAGTAGCAAGAAATGAGGATATTTGTAACCCCAATATATTCTTTGAATTCCCAGTCAGACAATGGCACTATATACCAGTAGCAAGAAATGAGGGTATTTGTAACCCCAATATATTCTTTGAATTCCCAGTCAGACAATGGCACTATATACCAGTAGCAAGAAATGAGGGTATTTGTAACCCCAATATATTCCTTGAATTCCCAGTCAGACAATGGCACTATATACCAGTAGCAAAAATTGTGGGTGCACGTAACCCCAATATATTCTTTGAATTACCAGTCAGAAACTGGCACTATATGGCAGTAGCAAGAAATGAGGGTATTTGTAACCCCAATATATTCTTTGAATTCCCAGTCAGACAATGGCACTATATACCAGTAGCAAGAAATGAGGGTATTTGTAACCCCAATATATTCTTTGAATTCCCAGTCAGACAATGGCACTATAGACCAGTAGCAAGAAATGAGGGTATTTGTAACCCCAATATATTCTTTGAATTCCCAGTCAGACAATGGCACTATATACCAGTAGCAAGAAATGAGGGTATTTGTAACCCCAATATATTCTTTGAATTCCCAGTCAGACAATGGCACTATATACCAGTAGCAAAAATTGTGGGTGCACGTAACCCCAATATATTCTTTGAATTACCAGTCAGAAACTGGCACTATATGGCAGTAGCAAGAAATGAGGGTATTTGTAACCCCAATATATTCTTTGAATTCCCAGTCAAACAATGGCACTATATACCAGTAGCAAGAAATGAGGGTATTTGTAACCCCAATATATTCTTTAAATTCCCAGTCAGACAATGGCACTATATACCAGTAGCAAAAATTGTGGGTGCACGTAACCCCAATATATTCTTTGAATTACCAGTCAGACAATGGCACTATATACCAGTAGCAAAAATTGTGGGTGCACGTAACTCCAATATATTCTTTGAATTACCAGTCAGAAACTGGCACTATATGGCAGTAGCAAGAAATGAGGGTATTTGTAACCCCAATATATTCTTTGAATTCCCAGTCAGACAATGGCACTATATACCAGTAGCAAGAAATGAGGGTATTTGTAACCCCAATATATTCTTTGAATTCCCAGTCAGACAATGGCACTATATACCAGTAGCAAGAAATGAGGGTATTTGTAACCCCAATATATTCTTTGAATTCCCAGTCAGACAATGGCACTATATACCAGTAGCAAGAAATGAGGGTATTTGTAACCCCAATATATTCTTTGAATTCCCAGTCAGACAATGGCACTATATACCAGTAGCAAAAATTGTGGGTGCACGTAACCCCAATATATTCTTTGAATTACCAGTCAGAAACTGGCACTATATGGCAGTAGCAAGAAATGAGGGTATTTGTAACCCCAATATATTCTTTGAATTCCCAGTCAAGCAATGGCACTATATACCAGTAGCAAGAAATGAGGGTATTTGTAACCCCAATATATTCTTTAAATTCCCAGTCAGACAATGGCACTATATACCAGTAGCAAAAATTGTGGGTGCACGTAACCCCAATATATTCTTTGAATTACCAGTCAGACAATGGCACTATATACCAGTAGCAAAAATTGTGGGTGCACGTAACCCCAATATATTCTTTGAATTACCAGTCAGAAACTGGCACTATATGGCAGTAGCAAGAAATGAGGGTATTTGTAACCCCAATATATTCTTTGAATTCCCAGTCAGACAATGGCACTATATACCAGTAGCAAGAAATGAGGGTATTTGTAACCCCAATATATTCTTTGAATTCCCAGTCAGACAATGGCACTATATACCAGTAGCAAGAAATGAGGGTATTTGTAACCCCAATATATTCTTTGAATTCCCAGTCAGACAATGGCACTATATACCAGTAGCAAGAAATGAGGGTATTTGTAACCCCAATATATTCTTTGATTTCCCAGTCAGACAATGGCACTATATACCAGTAGCAAAAATTGTGGGTGCACGTAACCCCAATATATTCTTTGAATTACCAGTCAGAAACTGGCACTATATGGCAGTAGCAAGAAATGAGGGTATTTGTAACCCCAATATATTCTTTGAATTCCCAGTCAGACAATGGCACTATATACCAGTAGCAAAAATTGTGGGTGCACGTAACCCCAATATATTCTTTGAATTACCAGTCAGAAACTGGCACTATATGGCAGTAGCAAGAAATGAGGGTATTTGTAACCCCAATATATTCTTTGAATTCCCAGTCAGACAATGGCACTATATACCAGTAGCAAGAAATGAGGGTATTTGTAACCCCAATATATTCTTTGAATTCCCAGTCAGACAATGGCACTATATACCAGTAGCAAGAAATGAGGGTATTTGTAACCCCAATATATTCTTTGAATTCCCAGTCAGACAATGGCACTACATACCAGTAGCAAGAAATGAGGGTATTTGTAACCCCAATATATTCTTTGAATTCCCAGTCAGACAATGGCACTATATGGCAGTAGCAAGAAATGAGGGTATTTGTAACCCCAATATATTCTTTGAATTCCCAGTCAGACAATGGCACTATATACCAGTAGCAAAAATTGTGGGTGCACGTAACCCCAATATATTCTTTGAATTACCAGTCAGAAACTGGCACTATATGGCAGTAGCAAGAAATGAGGGTATTTGTAACCCCAATATATTCTTTGAATTCCCAGTCAGACAATGGCACTATATACCAGTAGCAAAAATTGTTTGTGCACGTAACCCCAATATATTCTTTGAATTACCAGTCAGAAACTGGCACTATATGGCAGTAGCAAGAAATGAGGGTATTTGTAACCCCAATATATTCTTTGAATTCCCAGTCAGACAATGGCACTATATACCAGTAGCAAGAAATGAGGGTATTTGTAACCCCAATATATTCTTTGAATTCCCAGTCAGACAATGGTACTATATACCAGTAGCAAGAAATGAGGGTATTTGTAACCCCAATATATTCTTTGAATTCCCAGTCAGACAATGGCACTATATACCAGTAGCAAAAATTGTGGGTGCACGTAACCCCAATATATTCTTTGAATTACCAGTCAGAAACTGGCACTATATGGCAGTAGCAAGAAATAAGGGTATTTGTAACCCCAATATATTCTTTGAATTCCCAGTCAGACAATGGCACTATATACCAGTAGCAAGAAATGAGGGTATTTGTAACCCCAATATATTCTTTGAACTCCCAGTCAGACAATGGCACTATATACCAGTAGCAAGAAATGAGGGTATTTGTAACCCCAATATATTCTTTGAATTCCCAGTCAGACAATGGCACTATATACCAGTAGCAAAAATTGTGGGTGCACGTAACCCCAATATATTCTTTGAATTACCAGTCAGAAACTGGCACTATATGGCAGTAGCAAGAAATGAGGGTATTTGTAACCCCAATATATTCTTTGAATTCCCAGTCAGACAATGGCACTATATACCAGTAGCAAGAAATGAGGGTATTTGTAACCCCAATATATTCTTTGAATTCCCAGTCAGACAATGGCACTATATACCAGTAGCAAGAAATGAGGGTATTTGTAACCCCAATATATTCTTTGAATTCCCAGTCAGACAATGGCACTATATACCAGTAGCAAAAATTGTGGGTGCACGTAACCCCAATATATTCTTTGAATTACCAGTCAGAAACTGGCACTATATGGCAGTAGCAAGAAATGAGGGTATTTGTAACCCCAATATATTCTTTGAATTCCCAGTCAGACAATGGCACTATATACCAGTAGCAAAAATTGTGGGTGCACGTAACCCCAATATATTCTTTGAATTACCAGTCAGAAACTGGCACTATATGGCAGTAGCAAGAAATGAGGGTATTTGTAACCCCAATATATTCTTTGAATTCCCAGTCAGACAATGGCACTATATACCAGTAGCAAGAAATGAGGGTATTTGTAACCCCAATATATTCTTTGAATTCCCAGTCAGACAATGGCACTATATACCAGTAGCAAGAAATGAGGGTATTTGTAACCCCAATATATTCTTTGAATTCCCAGTCAGACAATGGCACTATATACCAGTAGCAAAAATTGTGGGTGCACGTAACCCCAATATATTCTTTGAATTACCAGTCAGAAACTGGCACTATATGGCAGTAGCAAGAAATGAGGGTATTTGTAACCCCAATATATTCTTTGAATTCCCAGTCAGACAATGGCACTATATACCAGTAGCAAAAATTGTGGGTGCACGTAACCCCAATATATTCTTTGAATTCCCAGTGAGACAATTGCACTATATACCAGTAGCAAAAATTGTGGGTGCACGTAACCCCAATATATTCTTTGAATTCCCAGTCAGACAATGGCACTATATACCAGTAGCAAAAATAGTGGGTGTATATAGCCCCAATTCTATTGCTAGGGGACTTGCAGGGTATTTCTGAGGTGAAGGTGGGGGGGCACACTGTTGGAACGGGGATTTGGGGTGTATATATGGGGTATACGGGAATACACAGTCAGTGTGTTCCATTCAGGATCCTGGGAAAGCTGGGTTGCGGCGATTGAGCCCGTCAGTGCCACGTTACACTGACAAGCTTCTCCCTGGAATTGAAGTTATATGTAAGCCCAATATATTCTTTGAATTCCCAGTGAGACAATGGCACTATATGGCAGTAGCAAAAATAGTGGGTGTATATAGCCCCAATTCTATTGCTAGGGGACTTGCAGGGTATTTCTGGGGTGAAGGTGGAACAGGTATCGGGGGTATATATCGGGTATACGGGAATACACTGACAGTGTATTCCATTCAGGATCCTGGGAAAGCTGGGTTGCGGCGATTGAGCCCGTCAGTGCCACGTTACACTGACAAGCTTCTCCCTGGAATTTAGCTCTTACAAGAGCTGTTGTGGTTGTCTTCTCCTTCCTATCCTAGCCTGTCCCTGCCTACCCAGAATCTAAGCCCTAGCTAACTGGACGGAAACCTCCGTCCCCGGTGAATTGCAAGCTCAGAATGACGCGAAGCTGGGCGTCGCTGTTCTTTTAAATTAGAGGTCACATGTTTTCGGCAGCCAATGGGTTTTGCCTACTTTTTTCAACGTCACCGGTGTCGTAGTTCCTGTCCCACCTACCCTGCGCTGTTATTGGAGCAAAAATGGCGCCAGGGAAGGTGGGAGGGGAATCGAGTAATGGCGCACTTTACCACGCGGTGTTCGATTCGATTCGAACATGCCGAACAGCCTAATATCCGATCGAACATGAGTTCGATAGAACACTGTTCGCTCATCTCTAATGCTGATGTGTTCCGTCCGTAAGGAGTCCGCATGAGGACCCTCCCGGACAGAATACAAGCACAACTGCAAGCGCTTTGCAGTTCAAGTGTATGGGCCCCATAGACTATAATGGGTTCCGTGGGCTTGCCGCGCACTGCCCGTATGAACGATTTGTGCGGGCAGTGTGCGGCAAGCCCACGGACCCCATTATAGTCAATGGGGCCCATACACTTGAACTGCAAAGTGCTTGCAGTTGTGCTTGTATTCTGTCCGGGAGGGTCCTCATGCGGACTCCTTAGTTGTGCTTGTGTTTCGTCTGTAGGGGTCCTCATGCCGACCCTTATGGACAGAACACATCAGCATGTGTAAACTGGGCATAGCGGTCGCCATACAAACCAGCACCTCCGCTGTAAGCTCTTACAGTGGGTAATGCCGGAGCTGCTTCGGCATCTCCGCTGTAAGAGATACAGCGGAGGTGCCCTCTGGAAATGCCCTCTCCACCCTCTAAGATTAAAATTAGCCACGGGGCCAGTCCCCACCGGCCCCATACCTTTAAAGTTGCAGGCCTGCTCCTGCACGATGAGCTCGCAGGAGCCGACCTGTTCTGATGACAGCTGGGAGCCTAATGAAGGTCGCTATATTACTATTGTGGCTGGTCTATGACCATTTGCAATAGTAATGTAGAGAATCTCCCATAGACGGCAATACACTTGTATTGCCGTCTATGGGACTTGCAATCAAATGACTGCAGGTTCAAGTCCTGAGGGGGAGGGGGTTTAATAAAATAGTGAAAAAAAGCATGTTTTAAAAATATAATAAATAAAAGTTCTTAATCACTCCTTTCCCTAGAATACATATAAGGGCTGGTTCATACCAGCACCCGATCTCTATTATGCAGGTTTCCGTTTTCTGTCGGCAGTAGACGGAAACCGACATTCATTGTCTGACGGTGAGTGTCTTCTGCTCTCCGTGGTGAAACCGTTTTTTCTTTTACCAGACACAAAGTCTTGCATGTCTGACTTTGTGTCCGGTTAAAAAAAACTAAAAAACGTTTCGCCGCGGAGAGCAGAAGATGCTAACCGGCGGACACTTTTCAAACCCATGAATGGGTTTGAAAACTGCCTGCCGATTTCCTTCTCCTGCCCAGTTTCTCGGGCAGGAAATGGAAACCTGTATAACAGAGATCGTGTGCTGGTGTGAACCTGCCCTCAAAGTAGAAAATGACTGTGACACACATACACATTAGGTATCCCTGCATCTGAAAGTGCCCGGTCTACTGAATATAGGGGATCTGCAGTGCTCCTGTTCCGTCTGGAAGGGGTTAATAGGAGCACTGCACATACCCTATATTCAGTCAGGCTGAGTTCCAAGTAGGGGGAAAAAACCCAGTCCTCAAGCTCAGGGAAGGGGCAGACAGACAACCAAATCACCCCCTCCCCTTCCCCAGCACCCAGCAACTACTGCACCCAAAAACTCCGGCCATTTTAATTTTTGAAATTTTCCAGTAGCTGCTGAATTTCCTGCTCTCGGTTTATACTCGAGTCAATAAGTTTTCCCAGTTTTTTGTGGTAAAATTAGGGGCCTCGGCTTATATTCAGGTCGGCTTATACTCGAGTATATACGGTACTATAGTATGTGATATACATTGTATCATAAGAAAATTACCTATTGTTTAAGTATTTTTATTATTTCTAATGTTCCACTATAAAAAAGATAAAACCTTGAAATCCTGTAGCTATGACAGTGACCACTGAGGCTCATTACTAGACTAACAGTTCCTGTTCTGTAGAGATCACTTCTCAGCAGTCATCTCATTATCATCCCCAGCTGTATTATAATAGGGAACACCTTTACTATAAGATCCACCATGCACAATAGGTGATGATCATAGCTTAATTACTTCTTCTACTAGCACAGAGTTACCTCGGTTACAGAGCATGCCCACAACACTCTCCCATAGATGTCAGTCAATATCTCCAGACAAGATTTTTCTACGGTCCATATTGCTGTTGCAAAGCAAAAATCTTGTTAACAGCAGATAAGCCAAGATGCATAATTGTCAAATTAACCCCAAACATGGGCTGTTTGTGGGTGTTGCTGGTTAGGAAAGGGGCATACCTGGTTTGTTTGTGGACATCACCGGGGCTATTTTTTCAAGTAAAAATATAGACCTTTAATGCTAGTCCAGTTACTTACCTCTTGCAATCCTATGAAAAATGACTGTATTGACGAGTCTTGCGTGCCCGTCATTTGTGACAACATTCTGTATCATTGACACTTGATATCTGTCGAGAATACGATCTGATATGTAGGATAATTTCTACCTCTGCTGGGGACACCCGCCATGCAGGATTCAGAGTCCCTGTACAATTGTACAAAGTGTATTACTGCAACTAATAGTCTGTCACTTCTGTTGATCATGCCGCTACGATAGATGAAGGACCATCACAGAGTGCAGAGTACAGGGCTGAAGGTTTAGAAGATCAGTTTAGTGCTGTAAGTGGGTCAGATTTAAAGGAGTTTTCTGGCACCCACAAAACTACTGAAAACAGGGAAAGATATAACATAAAAAAAGTATTTTTCACCTATTTTGTCATGTCATTAGAGCAACAGGACTCTTATCCACGTCCTCTGTCTCCAACTACAAGATCAGTGGTCCTCAATGCTGTTCACTCCCTGTTACTAGGGAAAGTCTGTCTTTAGAGATCAAGAATCTCAAGTAGACAAATAGGAAGTGGAGGGGGAAGGGCAGGTCTCTCTTCACAGACTCTGTATTTTTATACACAGCTTTGTGCTGCCTGCTTGCACACTGCTCAGAGAGGAGCCTGAACTCCTAACAGCTCACAGTGAGAGTAAAAAGAGTCTATCTACTTATGGCTGATGTCGTTTTTACAATTGTGCTCAGATTTCTCTCTCCTGAATTAACTATATTATGGTCACTTGGACTTTTCTCAGTGATTTTACAGTTACTTCTGGCAGAATAACACATGTAACAAAACCTGCAGTAGTAATAATGGATAAGGGAGGCAGACTGCTCTGTATGGTCCCCTGTGCCAGACAGAAATGCAAAATGTGCTTCAGAAAAACTAATAGGACACTGCGTACAATGACTTAAACAGCCAGGGAACAGACTGCCCAGTAAGACTTTTGATGAAAACTCAGCCCTGGAATTTTAGAAGAGATAGCATACTGAAACAACATGGACCACATAGGGGTTAATTGAGATAATCACTGGAGGGCTAGAACTGAAGACAGACAGAGAAAACTGGGGCATCCTCTGGACAGTGCAGTGAACAAGAGGTGAGTATCACTTAGTTTTCCTTGAGAGAAAAATGTTAACAACAACACACACTAGATGGACAAAGCGTATGTTACAAGTATCCTGTCCAACCTGCAAGGCCTCTTCCAGTACTATTGATATACCAGGAGCCCATATGTTTTCTTGCTTTGTTCATTGAACGCTAGACATTTGGGTTTCATTGTGAAGAATTAGAAATGTTGCTGGTTTTTAGTTGCTTGAATGCTCTTTATACCTGCAGAGTACTTGACAATGGGTTCATTTTTAGCTCACTGAGTTGTGTGTAGGTGTAAGATGTATAGGACACGGAGGCGACAAGCAGATTGGTAGTTTCAAGTAGTTTATTGAAGTCAGAACAAAAAACAACTTGAGAATGAACAAAATGGATAATGTTACCATATTTCACTTTGCTGGTGCAGAGGGAATCTCCCTCTCCTGTACTGAAAGTTCATCACATTACTATTGCAGCCTTCTCTTCATGGCTGCTGCTGTCTGCCTGCTACACAATGATTTGCCAATGCACACTTGGGCAAAATGGTGGCCCAGTGGTGCCTTCGAATACGGCCAAGAACAACATCTGCAAAGAATTTGTATGTTCTCCCCATGTTTGCATGGGTTTCTTCTGGGTACTCTAGTTTCCCTCCACATGCCAAAGACATATTGATAGGGAATTTAGATAGTGAGCCCTACTTGGGACAGTGTTGCAAATATCTCTGTAAAAGGGTAGCTAAATATGATGGTGCTATATAGGTGACCAAAATAAATAATGCCACCTTCAACACTCCTCCATACTCAGAGCCCGGTTCTTGTGCTTGGCAGGCTCTGGTGTTCTGTCTCTGCTCAGTCTGTCTTCCAGGCTGATTCCGCTCTTGGATCATCTGTGCGCCAACTGACCATTGCATACCAAAGATTGGCCCACATATATGTTCCTGGGTTCCCTTGTTAAACCATTGTGGCACGCGCAGGTTTCACTGTTCAGCAAAAGCCCAAAAGTGTGCCAAATACAGATTTACTGGTGCTTTCCTATAAAATAATTTCTGTTCCATGAGTCAGAATAAATCTCTTTAAGACTGAACTACTACTGTTATATCCATTGCAGTCTCAGGCCTTGCTATAACTCCTAGGTAGCATGCCCTCTGCCTTGGGGTTGTGTTTGACTCAGACCTTTCCTTCATCCTCTTATCCAATCACTCATACTCATGTCATCTCCACCTCAAAAACATCTCCAGAATACGCTCTTTCCTTACCGGAGATACACTAAAGACACTTATTGTCTCTCTGATTCATTCTCGCCTTGACTACTGTAACTCCTTACTAATCGGTCTTCCCCTCACTAAACTCTCCCCTCTACAATCTATACTGAATACAGCGGCCAGGCTCATCTATCAGTCTAGACGCTACAGCGATGCCTCCGGTCTGTGCCAGTCGCTACATTGGCTGCCTATTCATTATAGAATAAAACTATAATATATAAAATAATAATAA
Organism: Leptodactylus fuscus; assembly: GCF_031893055.1. NCBI lineage: Eukaryota > Metazoa > Chordata > Amphibia > Anura > Leptodactylidae > Leptodactylus > Leptodactylus fuscus. The sequence continues at coordinate 36,785,220 of NC_134270.1, read as the reverse complement.
TAAATAAAATATAAACTTATCACCCTCATCTAGAAGGCTCTCCATAATACCGTACCTCCCTACATTTCCTCCCTCATCTCTGTCCCGTTTTCTCCGCTCAATCAATGACCTAACACCACTTCTCTAGAGTGCTCTACCCCGGACAATCAGATTAACTCCCAATTTCTACAGCTTCAAGCACAAACTAAAGACGCATCTTTTCAGACAGGCCTATCACAATTCCGAATGTAAACCCTTCTGTACTGTAATTAGAATCCCAAACAAAGTTATCTGACCCCTGTATAAGCAATGCTACCTCCTATGCTGCCCCTGCTACCTCTTGTGTCACCCCCTCTACCTCATAGATTGTAAGCTCTTGCGAGCAGGGCCCTCAGTCCCATTGTGTGAAGTGACTATTTCTTTGTAATGTATCTTTTTGTCTGTACTTGAACCCTACAAATTGTACAGTGCTGCGGAATATGTTGGCGCTATATAAATAAAATATATTATTATTATTATTATTATTATTATAGTTAAAAATGATTTTTTTTCTACAATCAGATTACATATGGGCCAGTATAGAAATCAGACCAGGGCCGATAATACCCAGAAATATTCTATAATAGTATAATAGTTGTAGCCCCCAGGGACTAGCCCACATACCCCAGGACCAGGGCGTAGAACTGTAACCTTATCCACAATGCAGATCGAGTCTTACAACAATGTTGTCTTTGCAGCAGTCCAGTTTTTGTGGCAATGACTTGTGCAGACATGATTTATTGGGTACATGACAGCTACCTGTCATATTAATAAATAGGCAAATGCAGATCGTGTTCTTCCACTACAAAGTGCAAGTTCTGAAATTCTTCTTAGGGATGCATTATGAAAAGCGTGCTTGATTTTCCTAGCTCGGCAGTAACTATTTCTGGTGGATGCGATTGCATTTTCATGCAGGGAAGAAACATGGTATTCATTACCCTTGAAAGCTTAGCGTCTGTTTACTAGTGTCTTAAGAAATGTTGAAGGTGATTGTTGAAAGGGAAAGTATTGAACTTGCTAAACATAGAATAGTTTACAAGAACGCTTCACAAAGGAGTCGAAAATGTTACCATAGAATGGATTGTATTGATGGGAGTGGGGAGAATTAATGCGACTCATCTATACACCTATTTTAGGCACTTTGTGGTACTGGATACATGAACAATATGGTGTGTGGGGTCTATAGGGTAACAATGTATCCATTGAATGGAAGCATCTATATGCATTTATGTAGCAAATTAAATATGCCAGTTTTCTGCTCTAAAATTGGCACATTTTTGGTGATGACCAAAAAATTTTACACTTTGTCAATTTTCCAACTACCATGGCATATGTAAGAAAAGTGGGCTAGGGCTGTGCGGGATTGCAGAAGATAGCTGATTTGTGTTTCTCAAGAACTGACCTCACAGGGCTATGCTTCAGTTCAGTCTCATACATTTTAATGGGATTGTGATGAATGGATGTGTGGTCACTTCTTGAGAAGAAGAAAGCAGCCATGTTTTCTAGTCCTGCACTACCCCTTTAAGATGCGCCAGGGCAGGAACACTGGGGCCTGTCAAATTTACTATAACTCATGTCTGAAAAATGGTATGAGTTATATCGCAAATACCCTTCCACAGGGCACTGGTATTAAGATGCCAATGCCTTCACAATATTAGGACTGGTGCATAATGTGCTGCGCTTAAAGGGATCCTATCATACAAACACGTCAGAACACCCTTAAGAAAGGCTATTCATCTCCTACCTTTCGTTGTCTTCTCCGCGCTGCAGTTTCGTAGGAATCCCGGTTCTTGTCGGTATGCAAATTAGTTCCCTCGCAGCACTGGGGGCGGGCCCTAGCGCTCAAACAGCACGGGGGGCGTCCTCAATGCTGCCAGATAACTCTCTCCAGCACCTCCTCTATCTTCGTCAGCAACGCCCTCTTCATCTTCTTCTTCCGGCGGTGGCTTCAGTGTAAGGATTGGAGTCAGGGTCAGGCAGTGCAAAGTGACACAGCTGGGAAAGCAACACTGTGCAACTAATGACAAAAAGGGGTCGCAGGCCCTGCAGTTATAACTATGCTGTAATATCTGAGATGAGGCAGACCAATGCACTTCCTAATTGAAGTGCGCCTACCACGGCTCCTAACCTTCTATCCGGCGGCTAGGATAAGGGGAGAGGAGGCCCTGAAAGTCCTAGGGACTGGAGTCATGGGGTCACACCTAAACAGAAAGCACAGTGTAAATGCAATGCAAAACAAAAGACTAAACAGCATGGAACCAGGGAGGACCACAAGCCCCAGCAAGACACAGAAGAGAAGGCGAGGTCAGACGAGCAAGAGGTCAAGCCAGGAGATATAATAAAAGGTACCAAATCAAAAGACAAGGGATAGTCAAAAATACAAGCCGGGTCTAAAAACCAAGAAACATATGGAATACAAACAGACAGGGAATCAGACTGAGCAGGGGAACCAGGAAACACAAAGTGAATGGCTGGCAAGGATCCATTCCTGGGTGGGGATTAAATAGCAGCAGAGAACACACCTGATGGCTAATGACATGGAGACTGAAGGCAAGGAAAAGATTAACCCTTAATGACCTAAGCACACCCAATAGAACTCCTAACACGTCTCCCAGGGAGATGCCGCGCAGCAAGGAGACCGCGGCAACTCCGTATCCTGACATTCAGACTGCGCATGCCCACAGGCCACGAGAAAATGGCCGCTTACTCAGATGGCGCTGGAGAGAGTTCTGTGGCAGCATTGGCGACGCCCCCAGTGCTGTTTGAGTGCTGGGGCCCGCCCCCTGTGCTGCGAGAGAACTAATTTGCATACTGACTAGAACCGGGGTTCCTACGGAACGGTGGTGCGGAGAAGACAACGAAAGGTAGGAGATGAATAGCCTTTCTTAAGGCTATTCCGATGTGTTACTAAGAAAAAAATGTGTTTGTTTGATAGGATCCCTTTAATGAATTCCTCCCAATGTATCTGATAAGTAGAAGCGCAAAATAGAGTCAGATATTAGTGGTGCTCAGATTTATATCTTTGGCAGAAGAAGAAATTGTAGCCATTATTGATTATTATGAAGTCATTATTGTGAGTTTCAAATTATTCATTTCCTATATGGGTATTATATATATACTGACGCACCCAGATAGAAATTCATATTGTTGCAAAACTTGCCCTGCAGTTAGACCCCAGGAAGATATGTTGATTATTTCAGACATGATCTAAGTAGATGCTGTATCTTGCTACAGGAGGTCATAAAAATGCTTCCTGGCTGCTCTATGAAAAGGCTCTCCGAGACTACTTTTGGGTAGTGTACCTTCTGGTGAGAAAGAGCTTTAGCCGCTAGATAGACTCTACAAAGTACTTAAAAACATTTTTCCTAGGGAGGAGACATCATTGGACTGAGAGGAGCAGGATGGTTGTTTTGATGAACTACCCAACATTTAAGCCATTCTGTCCTAGCTGTTAATAGCAGTGGCTACATGAGGACACACGTAAAGCAAATAGCCTCTGGAGGACCCAGACAAACCACCAATAGAGAGGATTGGTTGATCCACTGACAAGCATGAGCAGCACCCATAGTTTTCTAGTCCACCATCCAGACACAGGTAACACCTAATGGTGTGCCAGTGAAACTACTATACTATAATGGGGTCCGTGTGCTTGTCGCCAGATCTCCACAGGAATCATGCGGACAGGAAAGTAGTTCACAATCTACTTTCCTCTCAGCATGATTCGTGTGGGCAGCGTGCAGCAAGCACACGGACCTCATTAAAGTCTATGGTGTCAGTGTGCTTTTACTGCACACCGCTTGCAGTTGCGTTCAGTATTCCATTCGGAAGGTCCCCATGCGGACTCCCTGAACGGAATACTGAATGCAGATGTGAACGAAGGGTAAGATTGTAACACGTCCTTGGCCTGCCTGGTTACTAGAGATGAGCGAGTAGTACTCGATCGAGTAGGCATTTGATCGAATACTACGGTATCCGAAATACTCGTACTCAATCGAGTACCACTCGCTATTCGAATGGAAAAGTTCGATGCAGAACCAGCATTGATTGGCCGAATGCTATACAGTCGGCCAATCAACGCTGGTTCTTCTCCTACCTTTAGAAGTCTTCTCCGTGCAGCTTCCCCGCGGCGTCTTCCGGCTCTGAATTCACTCTGCCAGGCATCGGGCCTGGGCAGAGCCGACTGCGTATGTCCGCTTGTAGTGCGGGGATGCGCAGTCGGCTCTGCCCAGGCCCGATGCCTGGCAGAGTGAATTCAGAGCTGGAACATGCCGCGGGGAAACTGCACGGAGAAGACTTCTAAAGGTAGGAGAAGAACCAGCGTTGATTGGCCGACTGTATAGCATTCGGCCAATCAATGCTGGTTCTGCATCAAACTTTTCCATTCGAATAGCGAGTGGTACTCGATCGAGTACGAGTATTTCGAATACCTACTCGATCGAATACTACTCGCTCATCTCTAATGATTATACCAAACGAGAGCTAGGCCCTGAAATTGGCCCACCAATGGCCCAACCTTTTTCTGATGATTGGTTCTATAAAAAAAGCTCCCCCTAAAACAAGTCATAAGACGGCAACCTCGATATAAAGAATAAAACCGACAAAAAAGAACATTTATAATTCTTGGAATTTGGCAATATGAACACTATTGTGTTCCATTGAATGTGCTATTATGTACAAAGCGGCCAAAAGTAACACTAAAAATAACTGTGTACAAATTTCTATTGTCATCATAATTTTACCTAAGTAAGAGTAACATTATTTATGCTGAATGTCGAACAAAGAAATTAAAAACACGAAATTGCTTTCATTCTTTAATAAAAGGAAAAAGTGAAAAAATAATAAAAAAAAAAAAAAAATCCATCCTGCTAAAACCCAAGTCCTCATATGTCTCTGTCAATGGAAAATATAAAATAATGATGGCTCTCTGAAAGCAACAATACGTTTTATATATTGGTCTATGTAGAGGGGAGGGGGAGAAGGAGTCTGCTGGTAAAAACACACACAGATAACTGCTTCTGTTACTCTGTGAGTCAGGGGCTCTTTAATATGTTTGTAGATAAGAGGTTACCCAGTACACAGAAAGAGATAGTAAATTAACAACCTCCTCCTCTCCATAGAGTTCTGTGTGTGAGCTGGATACAAATTCTAAGTAAACACACAGTGTGAGCGAAGATAAGGAGCAAGAGTAAGTGGAGAAGGAAACAGACTTCATTAATAAGCTATAGTACAATGTTTCTTATATTGATATGTACTATTCTTTTATGAAATGTTGTGGTATAATGCTTTCACTCAACATAGGTTCAGTGGTTAAGGAGTTAACACGTATATAACATTGTGTTGTATACAGTGCTTAAATAGGGAAAAAAATTTTAGGGTGAACTCTGGAACACACATTCCATTATTGAGGCTTTGATTTCTTTATACCGGAAAGCTGAAAGACAATTTGTAGTTATACCGGAACTGAGTTGCAGCGCGTTCCGTCCCAATTTAAGCACTGGTTGTATACCATAACACTAGGGAATACTGTAATCAGTTAACTAAATCATTAATTGATTAACTAATTAATGGTGTAATTTGTTCACCAGCTGCTCGTATGAGGTCTGTTACGTTCGTGTCTATGCCCAGACCCAGAATCTGGACTGCAGACTGCACCGCTAAGGGAACAGGGGAGGGAGACTTTCCCTGACGCTACGGCGGCTAGCTAGGCCCTGCCTGCGGGTGGTGGTCAGCTGTTCCCAAGCTAGCCTTGGCCCCGACAACTCCTGGCTCTCTAACATGAAGGCCTAGCCGACAGATAGGGCAAGAGCTACAGAGAGCTAGGGACTGGGGATGCTACGGTGGTCACCCCTGCAGAAACCAAGGTACAGCTACAGACAAAAACAGGATGGGATGTGCTGGACAACAGACACGCAGCACAACACAATACGCAACAAGAGAATGAGGAGAGGGACAGTGGAGAGGTGAGGAAAGGGTTAACACAGGACTGGGGCAAAACAAACTGGAACCCAAACCTCACAAATAACCAGATAGTGCCAGGCAAGCAGAACTGAAGGACAGGGCAGAGTAGAAGTGTGGAGTGACAAACCAGACTCACACACAAGGCAACACTCACACCACTTCCTAGTCAGTTGTAATTCCACAAAACAATCCTCCTGCCAGAGCCACGAATTCCAGTTGGTTACAACGAAAACCAGCAACTAGTGAAGCCAGCCCTCCTCCGAATAAAGGCCCCAGAATCGTCCCATAGGATAATGGTAACAACCAACACCTGAGGTTCGATCCAAAGAACCTCAAGTAAATTCTGAAGGCCGATACTCAATGCCCAAACAGATGGCCTAATGGCAAGGAAACCACCAGAAGACCCCAGACCACCGGATCCAAACCCCACCAGAAAAACACATAATTTTTATACAAGTCTTCAGGTCGTGACAGGTCTATGACCAGCCCCAATAGCTACAGTGGGTATGGAAAATCTTCAGTGCCTGGTTTTCTCCACACATACTGCTTAGAATTAAAGCCAAAAAGTTCAATCTTAGTCTCATCAGACCAGAGAATCTTATTTCTCATAGTCTGGGAGGTCTTCATGTGTTTTATGGCAAACTCTATGGCCTCAGAGACTGCAAGCAGTTATAAAAGCCAGAGGTGGTGCAACAAAGTACTAGTGATGTGTTGGAGTCTTATTTTGTTTGCCTGTTTTTCATGATTCCATCATTTATTTCCTGTGCTTGTTCTAAAAATATAACTGTTACTGGCTACCACAATTATTTTTCTGGGTTTCTTTTAGTGTTTCTTAAAGCCAGAAAGTTGCCATATGAAATGCCTTTAGTTTTTTTTCATGGCTACGATCTGCTTTTTTTCTCCAAAATTAAACAACTTAAGGAACATCCTCAGGGACTGGTGATTCCATCATTTTTGCCAGGGGTTGTAGGCGGATCATTGACGCCAATAATATGCAGACGAAGCTACAAGCAGAGGCTAGTAGATTATATTCAGTTATATAAGGTCCACTCGGATTCCTGCCAGTTTGGTTTGTCAAGAGACAAAAGAAATCCTATACATATAAATGTATATCGAAATAGATAGGGAAAGGGGTTTTTTAATTTTTAATTTTTATAGATCTTTAATAATATTTATTTCACCCCCCCCCCCCCAGGGAGATTTGGACATGCAGTCATGTGATCGCTCATACAATATACTGCACACGTCTGTATTCCATCATATTGCCGGTTTACCAATGTTCTGTTAACTACCAGTTAAAGGTCTGTCATCAGCAGAATCTGACTGGCCCAGCAGATAACCAGAGGATCCTCCAGTCGATCAAGACTCTAAGACTGAAGCAGCACTGGCTGGAAACGCAATGATTTGCCCGCCGTGGGAAAAATCGCAGCGTTTTACAGTACAGGCAAAGTGGGTGGGATTCAAGCGAATCCCATGCCCACTATGTGGTAAAAACCATGGTGCAGACACGCCGCGACTTCCAAAACTGGAAATCACAGCAGGTCAATTATATCTACGGAAATGTCGGCGGTTTCCCCATAGATACCATTGTAACAGAAAGTCCGCAAAGGAAAACTCCGCAAACTTTTTGTTTCAAGCGCTGTGGGAAGTACCACGATACATTGCCGCTGCAGTTTTTCCCACAGCGCGTTTTGGCCGTGGGTCGTCCTGTAGGGTCTTAGCCTCAAATAGTAATTCTCCAGCAGAAGATACGCAAATTTACAGAACGCTATGGTCTGTTTTCTAGGGATTGTTGGTCAATTGTATACTGACAAAAATTTTGATATCTCAGGGGGCTACACAGTGGTTCAGTGGTTAGCACTGCAGCCTTGCAGCGCTGGAGTCCTTGTGTTCAAATCCCGCCAAGGGCATAAAAACCATCTGCAAAGAGTTTGTATGTTCTCCCCATGTTTGCATGGATTTCCATCCCATATTCCAAAGACATACTGATAGGGAAAAATGTACATTGTGAGCTCTAAGTGGGGCTCACAATCTACATTAAAAAAAAAAATAAAAAAAATTTGATATCTCAGACACCGATTCACAAGGGGAAACCTGCCAAAATTCAGGTGACCCTAAGCTATTTGCAGGACTGGGTTGATATGGGGTCAGACCTATAACACTCAAATGATGTAACTTTCCCTTTTACTGAACTCATCTCAACTCTTAGGGATGTGTCAACCTTGTTGACTGTTTCTATGCACAATCTGCAGAATTATGAATGCAGCTCTGGGCTATGATACAGGCTGTTGCTCAGAATCAAGGTAAAATTAGAAAAAGGAATTTATTTGCAAGCTATATCATCTTTTTGGTGTAGGGGTAAATGCTTTCGGATATCAATGAAAACAAATACAGACAATACATCTGCTGTTGACATTTTTGATGTGAATATTTCAATGTTGTCAGCAAAACCGAGAAGCATTAAGTTCTGCAGGCACTTAGGGCCCCTGGTAAATTATTAATAAGTGGTAGTGGTAGCGCATCTGCCTCAAAGATGTATTCAGTGTCAAAGCAATCCATAATAATTCTTATTATGGCTCAATCAATTTTCTTTCCATAGGTATAATAGATATTCTCTCCATATACACATATAGAGGGCTTTAATAATGCAAGGTTTGTTTCTAGCCCCTTCGATGACTGGTTACGTGGCCCTTCCAGTGGGCCCTCCCTTGTTGCACAACCTTTTGTGCGTAAGAGATTATTTTTAATGCCTTAACAACAATATAAATGGTGGTTACAGAATTCACTTGGTGGCACAATACACATAGTGGTTATACGACCACACATAACACACCTGGTGTCACGGAAATGTTGAGTGGTCCTCAAAAAAGGTCCATCACACTTAGGTTGTGCTTATCTAACGCACTAATGTAGGATGTTACACTTTATGACTGCTTGACCCCCTTAAGTATAACTTTAGGGGGTGTCATGACCCACTTTTTAAATATAGTTCGTTCCAGCGATCAGTTGATCGCAACAGATTCTACTCCAGATACCCCCAGCCATCAACTAATTTTGCAAATTCCTATGTTCTGCCTGCGGCCACTGTACTGGTACCGGCTATTTAAATAAAGGGCGGATCATGTGATATATGGTTCCTCAAAAACTAGACATGCCTCTCACTGACCAGATCTTGCCTGCGTGGTAAATAACATATAAAGAAAAAAATGTGAAATCTTTATAAAATAAGATTTACAAAAAAAAGAGAAATCTTTGAAATAGGAAAGCACTTTGTGCAGAAAAATCAGGGATCAGGTGGTATTTGACTCTCTAATGTCAGGGACCTGCTGAACATCTGGGAATCCCAAGGCAGCTGACTGCTGATGAAGAGTTCCTTGGACTTAACATGTAAAATAGTAGCATTGGACCACTTTGTAAAGAGTGGGTGGAACAGGGCAGGGATCAAGGCATGTCATGATGGGGATGTCATCGCCACAAAACTGGCGTAAGTCATACCTGAGATCTACACCAGTCCCTGGCTGACATAGGTCTTAATTCTGGTGAACTGGACCACCTATGGAGAGTCTCTTAAAGGGATTGTCCTTTTTCATTGAAGCACGGAAGGGATACTAATCTCCTCAATCCACCATTGCTCTGCACTAAGTGTCTCCTTCTCCCAGTTGGCGTTTCTTGATGTAGTTGCACTGGTAACATCAGCAATGAGCACTTTGCAAACACTACACCCTACCCTAGAGAGTAGACCCCTAGAGAGTCAAACAGGGACAGATATAGTTCAAGTCCTTCATATGTCTCCCTAATAGGACTGCTTAGCTTCAATTGCAGTCGCCATAACTCAGTGTCAAGATCTCCATGGGCTCGACATTCGTTACTATCACCTAATTCTGTAATATTTTGCCACCTATAGACTTCTCCTATATGAAATGACGTAACTACATCTTCTTGAAGTATTATTAACTCCTCAGATACGTATCACCCTATGGTAAGAATGGGTTGTTATACTTGTTCTTGTGTCCTTTATGCCTCCTCCTTTCCTTAGTAACATTGGAAGACATTGACTAATGATGCTCGGAGAAAGGCTAACCATATGGGAGATGAAAATAGCTTACATTAGACTTCCCTACAAAAAAGGACAATCTATTTTTATTAATGAATAGCGGTAATTTGACCACAAAAACCACCGGAAGACAGTAGACAGAGCAGATCTAATACTAGGATTCAGCAGCACAGACAAGGAGTTTATGGCTTATCGGACATAAGAGAGTTATTTCTGTACACAGCATATTAACAAATGTTAGAAGTTATTGAAAGAGTTCGAAGATATTGCTTTAAGAAAAGTGATTATATTACATCCAGAAATAGACCGCAATCTCTGGTGTATATTGGAGACTGGACCCACAAGTTGCAGCTTCGCATGTATATAACCTGCCAGTAATTCAATATTTTTCTATAATGTTAAATAATATGCAGAATACCTGATACTATGATTTCCAGTTACAAATGATAAACCTAAGTCCTAAGTGTTCCTCCTAGATATAGTTTATGGTTGTTGGTGAATGTGGTTGATCTGTAGTTTAGGATTATTTGGTCTAAATTGCTCTAAATTTACCCGAACCTGTTCAGTTCCTTTGACTGCCCTAGTAAGGGGCCTGCTAGTAATAATCTCCAATGTTCTGTAAGTATTAGACTGATAGACTGTGCTACTATTTTCTTTTTACTATGTAAATTGAATCTTACTAAGTGCTTTATATAGACAGAACATAATTAACACTTTTATCTATTTCCAGCCGCGTTACTTGTCCATACCTGCTTCTCATTAGAAGTCTCCGTAGGGAAAAATCCTCATATCAAAGCTCGGAATGGAACAGATATCAACCTACCTTGCATATTTTCCACCTGTATTGGTTTTGAGGATGTAACCTTCAGATGGGAATATACGTTCAATCAGACGTCAAAGCCAGAAGTAGTGAGTACTTCATATATACCTAACCTATGTGTGCTTGCAATGTATCTCTCAAACAGGAGTATTCGCAGTCAATGGACTATCGGAATACTGCACAGATCTGATTCTTAAGCATTCTTAAAGAGTAAGGAATGCTCCTTTAGTTGTGCAGTAATGCAGGAGGAGTGTAGAGAGGATGGGAGTAGTAGTAGTTAGGGTTTCGTGTTCGGAAAAGATCGGATTCCGATCGGCGATCGAGAAAATTTCACGATCGCCATCGGAATTACGAACACGATCTTTTTATGTGGGATCGAGATCGGTGATTTTCCCCACAATGCATTGCTTAGCCTTCACACTGAGTATACGCTGTATATTCAGTGTGAAGGCTCCGCTGCAGCTCCATAGGAATGAATGGAAGCAGCCGGCACACAGCCTTAACCCCCTGCGCACCGGCTGCCTCCATTCATTCGAATGGAAGGCTAAACTAAATCTCTAGCAGCTACTTACCTCTAGAGATGGCTGCTCCAGTGCCCTCCTTCTTCTTGCCTCGCTGCCCCACCTCCCAGGTTAGTGTTTAAAGCGCTAGGTAGGCGGGGCTTGTGGCTTAGAGTGTGGGCGGGTACAGGGCGGGGAGACGTGACGTCTCCCCCTCCCAGTACCCGCCCACACTCTCCTAACCCGCCCACACTCTCCTAACCTGGCAGGGAGGGGGCAGCGAAGGAAGAAAAGCAGCGTGGAGCAGCAGCGAGGCGAAGAATGAAGGCACAGGACCAGCCATCTCTGGAGATAAGTGGACACCAGGGGGGACTAAGTAGCCAGAGGATTAAAAAAAAATCCTCTGGCTACTTAATGATTCACTACACAGGGTGGATTTTAACAATTGTTAGATTCCATGCTGTATAGTGAATAGGATTGCTTTTAAAATTCGATCTCCGATTAATAAAAAATCCCATTGACTTGCATTGGGATCGGAATTGGGATCGAGATCGGGTTCGAATGAAAAATGATCGGAAATCGGATTTTAAAATCGATCCTGAAAAGTCAAGATCAGCAGCAGGAACAGTGGTATCACAGCAGAGGCAGCAGCCGGCATACCTGTGCACACGGAACATCGTGCACAGTGTTCTGCCGACTGCAGTGTTTTTGGGGATGTCTTATTTTCAGGGGGTGCCTTATATTAGGCAATTTAACAAAACCTCCCCCCTTGCCTTACTTTTGGGGGATGTCTTATTTTCGGGGAAACGGTATGTGCCTTCTCGCCACTTAATGGCCTTTTACACAGAAAGGGTCACAGCAGGCTCTACCGGCTCAGGAGTCTGAGGGCCTTTGGAGTCTAGGGGCCACTTCTCAAGGCCTTTTTGAACTCTGTGGTTACTTCAACCATCTTCTTTGGAGTGGCTTGCAGGGGGAGTAGTATATCAGCCAGCGAATTAGACTTGACAGATGGGTTAGAAGGGCCAGCTCTATCCTGGGGAGCCCCCTGGACCCAGTACAGGTGGTGGGTGACAGGATACTATCCCTGGTGAGCTCCATGCTGGAGAATAAATCCCACCCCATGTATGAGACCTTGATGGCACTTGGCAGCACTGTCAGTGACCGACTGCTTCACCCCAACTGTGAGAAGGAGAGCTATCACAGGTCCTTCCTTCCAACCGCGATACGTAATCTACATCAGACTAAGCGAAGATCACTCCGCACAGAGAACTAAATGATCCTGAAGTCTCCTTCTAGACTTCTAGTATTTTCTCCTATCTGCTATTCTGAGCTTGTATATGTGTCTCCTTTTGTAATATATTACTGTTTTATTACTGAAGTTTCCCCATGGTGGGACTATTAAAGGATTATCTTATCTTATCTCTTTCTCATTACCAGCTTTACCACGGGAAACTGAAGAACAAGAAATCCCTGCCTAAACCTGAGCATATTCCAAATAAAAATTACCGCCATGATCGAATAACACTTCTTCCTAGCAATAATACCAAGGATTATAACTTGACATTGCTCCTCAGGGATGTGGAGTTTGATGATGCCGGGCGCTACACCTGTATTGTGACAAATAAGAAGGAAAAAGACACTACAAGCAATGCTACAGTCTTCCTCACCGTGGTGGACAAGTGTGAGTGGCACTGATATATGAAAGACGTATTATCCATCTATGATCATTTCTGGGGTCAGGCTTATAATATACACTGTATACACATGTATTTCTTTACCATTGCACAACATGATACAGTCTTATTACCATGCACATATCCAAGGGAGGCAAGATTGCTTTCCTTGGCCAAGAGAGTAAAAGCAATGAGTATAACTAAGATAGACACCCCCGGAGCCATCGGCAAAGGGGGACATGACTTTGGGATGGGGGAACCAATAACTCCTGCAGTTTCTTCTTTGTGCAGTAGTTGTGTAGATTTATACAGAATGGTTCAGCTTTAACGGTATATCTGTGTATATTCAGCTTTAGGAGTATGTAGTGCTTAGTGTGTTACTGTAGGGAGGGAGGAGTTTAGGAATAGATGTAACTTCCTGTCTCATCCACCTTCATCCTCTTTCTCATCACAAGACCTGGATGAAGCATGTCTGCTGTATCAGGGAGTATAAGACTGGGGTTTATCACCTCACACAGGACTGGTGTCACCACATTCACATTACACAGCACTAGTGTAGTATCACCAACTATACTGTATATGAGGCAGTATTACCACAAGATGTCTGCAGTTATGTCCTCTCATGGATTTACCCTACATACTGCAGACATGGCTGAGTCTCCTCATGTATTTACCACAGACACTGCAGACATGGCTGATGTATCATATATACTGCAGTATTACCTCAAGATATGTACAGTCACAGTGTCCCCTCATGTATTTACCTCACACTGTAGACATGGCAGATATATCATATATACTGCAGTATTACCTCAGGTTATATATAGTCACAGTGTCCCCTCATGTCACACACTGCTGATATATAATGTATACTTCAGTATTACCTCAAGATATATACAGTCAATTAATGCAGATTGTACATAAGTCCAGGGGACTGAGGGGCTCTCTATGGTGGAGCTGAGAGGTCACTGTGGTGAGAGAGGGACAGCCTGGTACAGTGTGGTGAGGGTAATGGAGGCTGCACTGTAATCCCTGTACTGTATATCCTCCATTTCTGTGCTAATACTTATCATGCTGGGGGATAAGTTAAAGTTAATCATTTTTATGTAATTTCTCAGGGCTGTATACTGGTCATACTGTGTATACAGGCTATACCGTTGGTGAGGGGTTCTTGGAGTTGTTTGAAATTGTAAGCGGTGGGGAAACATGGTGGTTGGTTTCCCCTGGGATTATTTCTCTTGGTCTGACTGGTCTTTGGGCTCCTGCTGGGTGGTGTCCCGGGGAGTGGGTTATTATATATGGAAAACTGCCATTCTGTGTGTTATGGTGCCCCTGAGCTAGTGCTTGCGGCTGGGGGTAAATTGGTGGTGGAACAAATTGGCGGCCAGAACTTTGTAGCTCCAAGAACCTCCCCCTCATGAGAAGGGGTTTGTCTTCAGAGAAGTTTAGTGCTTGTGTTACTATTAACCCTTCCTATAGAAGGTACTGTATAAAGGTTAATTTTAATTGGGGGGGTGAGGGGGTCCTTGGAGTTGGTTGAAATTTTCGGAGGTGGGGAAACATGGTGGTTAGTTTCCCCTAATATTAATTTACCTTGGTCTAGCTGGTCTATGGGCTCCTGCTGGGTGGTGTCCAGGGGAGTGGGTTATTATATGTGGTATCTGCCATTCTGGGTGTTATGGTGCTCCTGGGCCAGTGCTTGCGGCTGGGGGTAATTTGGTGTGGTGGAACAGATTGGCAGCCAGACTTTTGTAGCTCCAAGGACCTCCCCCTCAACAGGAAGGGGTTTGTATCCGGAATAGTTAAGTGCTTGTGTTATTATTTCCTCCTCCTTATATGGCATCTAATGCTCTATTTATGACCTCCGTATTAGGGCCCAACACATTTAGACAATGGATATCAGACAAATAATGCATCGGATTATTGTATTTCTTAGTCTTCCCGTGTAGCCCTTCATTTAGGAGCATTTACAGTCTGTATCCAAATAAGTATATAGATTACCATTATTATATGTTACATCATATAATGCAGCCGGTCCCATGTCGTATACTATGTGATGGGTTATTTCTCAGTGGTGTACTATAACAGTATAATGTACCCACTGACAGCTGCTAAGTTTTTCCGTATTACCTACATGGGTCAGAATTATTCTGGAGCTGGTATTACTTAATATTATTGCTTAAACAGTGGGGTGAGCCATGTAAGTTATTCTTTCTTTTAAGTTAAGTTCTTATAAGTTATATTTCTTTTAGAGCCTTTAATTTCATGGTGTTGTATGAATATATATGTAAAGGGATTTGCATGCATAGTCCCAACATAAGTACAATACTGTACATACATGTCTAACTAGCTGAGTGATCTAGTACAGGTAGAAGAGATGACCATGTGTGTCTGGATCTCCAATTTTTAGACCGGTGTTTTACTTTGTTACTATCACTGGCCTTGCCTTATTATGTAACCCTAAAGGGCCTGGTGGCTTAGGACTGAGACACACACAAGTGCTTACAAGCCACTGTGTAACAGGTTGTTTGCGATACACTAACAAGCTTGATCACGCGTGTTTAACAGAATGTAATATAGTTATTTATTAATTTATTTTCTTAAATATAATCCTAAACTATAGCTATTGTTGTGCAATATAATTTGCACCATTGACATTAAATATATATATTTTTTTTTTACTGGGTCCTTGAAGTTACTTATAATTTGGCCAATAATGGGCAACCACCTCGGGTGTAGCCCAGTGCAGGGATGACCATTAGAGGTATGGCCCCCTGGTGTGGAGAGGTGACCATCGGAGATATGGCCCCCTGGTGTGGAGGGGTAACCATCGGAGGTATGGCCCCCTGGGTGTGGAGGGGTAACCATCGGAGGTATGGCCCCCTGGGTGTGGAGGGGTAGCCATCGGAAGTATGGCCCCCTGGTGTGGAGGGGTAACCATCAAAGGTATGGACCCCTGGTTATGGCAAACCAATTAATTTTAAGAAGACCCTGTTAGGGTACATCCCTAGGGTCATGGCTATCAGTTTTCACATGCCTGTGCACTAAATTGAGCCCTCCGAGCTGGTGCTGGTTGCAGCTGGAGAGTGAGAGAAAAATATTTATTAAAAAAAAAAAAAAAAAAAAAGGGGGCATGTTTTTGATAACAATCTATAGCTTCAAGGACCCTTTCTGTTGATTTGTACTTATCTTAGTGAAGGTATTTGACCGCTTATATTGACCAACTTATATTCTCTTAAGGTTGCCAACAGTTTGATACCGCCATTGTTGCAGTAGAGTGTCTATCGCAGCCAGTTAGCGAATGGAACCCAGCACTGCTTACTATGATGACCACATGCTCTGCGAGCAGGAGCTATATAGGCCTGCAACACCCCCCCCCCCCCCCCCTTGCGGAACGGGCAGCATCAGGATAGTGCTGGCTCATGTCCAGCAAAGAAGAGAATTTCAGCCTCGAATTTCGGTTTGGGTGCCCTTGGGTCGGTGCATGCGGCTAAGGGTAAAGGTCATCAAGTACTCTGACAATGAATGAGAGATGACGGGAAAGGGTCTCACGCTGCCTTCACAGACTTCTGTATCTCGAGCTGATCATGGGCTTATTCTCATCATGCTAAGCATCATTTAATGGCTTGTTTTATTGTTGATGTGCTTGGCACCCATCAAACAACGATGGTGAGTTATTTCAATACAGTAAGTCCCCTGGAGTTGCTGTAGTATCTGGTGAAGCTGACGCACAGCAAGTAATTTTCTCTACCCTTCTTTGAACTCTCCATGTCTTTCCCGGCAGTGTATAGGGTTGCCAATGGAGCTAAATCGACAGTTCTAGTTTTAGTGGCAGTTCCTTGCAGAGGTGTTATTTCGTACGTGGTATATACATCTATATCATATGTATATAGTTGCCACCATAAGTGGGACCTCACACCTCATAAGGGGGAAGTATATACTTAAGTGCAGAAATGGTTGGCAATTACATTTTTGTGGTATGGCGGTATTCCCCGTGTTTACTGGTTTATGGAAATTTCAGTATTGTAGTCCTATTTCTTTTTAGTAGTTTCTAACTGCATTTTTTAGCCACATTCATAGCTTGTATTGTACTGTAGGGAAGATGGTATGGAGACTTGTGGTATATAAGGTTTCTAGAGGCTAGAGCATTCCTAATCAGTTTGGTGGCGGTCGAGTCCATTTAAGGTGTCAAATGGCCTCTTCTGTGGCGGTTGAGGAGTCAGGTGGAAGTTGCAGGCAAGTTATTGTGGACTTATTTTAACTAATAGAGGAGGTTAAACCTCATGGTGGTGAACAGGCTGAGCTTTGGAAATGGCCAGCCTGAAGGATGTCGGAATAGGAACGTCATCCAGGGGCGGGCACAGTGGTTAAGCACAGGGTCGTTGGTGCCCTTAAAGTGTACTGGCTCTGCTAGAATTGCAAGCCGGAGCGTGCCGCCCCCTTTATTTATTTATTGCTGTCTGGCCGGGTGCTGTATGTCAGACAGCTGGGGATCTCACAGTATTCGTGAATCCCAATGGTCTAGCACTTCACCTGACTCCTTCTGTCATTATTTTACTTCTGTGAGTTTAATAAAGCTGTGGCCATTTTGACACCCAAAATAAAGTGTTTTGTGCATTTATTCCAAAGTCAATACTTACTGTAGTTTGGGTGGTTTTAGGAAGGAGTGAGGGACATCCCATATCCAAAAGTCATGAGATTACCAGAAATTTTTGTTGGCATCCCGTCTACACCGCAAAATCCAAATGCAGGGCTCATATCCCGCTGTCGTACAGTGCTGAAATATCATTGACTCAATAATACTGTAGTATGTGTATCACTGCTCCGACACTCCGTTTTATCAGGAGGTGCTAATGGATGACCCAGAGGAAAGATTTCTGGGATAAGAAAATTCCACAGGAGTCTCAGTTTATAGGCTTGATGTCTTCTTCCACTGCAAATAGCCCTTAATGAGAACCTTTCAGCACCTCCACCAACATCAACTCTTTATATTCTTTAATAGATGCCACTCCACTGTCTCCGGCACAGCTGGATTTTATTTCTGTACCCCCCACCTGTGTATACTAATTATACTCTATACTGTCAGGTGGGCGGTCCTGGTCCGTCTGCTCCAGTTGACAAATCCACCAAAATCTACCGTCAAGTGGGCAGTTCCCCATTGTCCAATGATAATGCTGAGCAGCAGAAATAACCAACTTCACAATAAAAGTCAATACATTTGTACTTGGTCCCTTATGGTCAATGGAAGACTGCCCACTTGAAATCATAATTTTATTGACTTATATTGTCAATTGTTCGATCTCAATAATATAACTGGGCCATGAAGAACCACCCACTTGACTGTCCACTTCAACATATAGCAGAAAGTAACAACACCAATATTTTTGCAATAGGGAAAGCTACACTAAAGATATTACCAATGGCAGATTCAGCCCACTGGCGTCACTCTATGGGTATATAAAAGTCAGAGGACATGGCAGCTCTTCTTTAATGCACCATATAATATGTAACAGAAGTCGTCTTTTTCTGCTCTCTGCATCTTACAGATTGTGAGACCTGGATGAGGAGGGATATCATATTGGATTTGCACATATTGCAGCCCAGGGACAATATAGCAGCTATAATGGCAGAAGGGTGACCGGGAGGTGCAGACACTTACATATCGATCATAGTTCACACTATAAACAGACTTGCTTAAGCCTCTATCTTTGCTTTTGTCTCCTCTGCACCATGTACTAACACTTTTCTCTTGACAGTTGAGGTCGTGGATAACACGTTGACTCTGATTATTGTGGGAGTTGTTGGTGGTGTCATCGGGCTTCTTATATTAATCCTTATCATAAAGAAGACAGTCAGCTTTATCATCAAGAAAAAGTGCGATAAAAAGTGAGTTCTGGTGCCAAGTGAATGTTTGAGAATTAGGGCTCACGTCTGATATATACGTAGGGGCTATAGTCTATATTCACTCATGACCATATTTGTAGTTTACATAGTAAAACAATATACCTAAAAAAATGGAGGAGTGTTGTGGTCTGATGCCTGAGCCTCATAATGACTTCTCTAAGGGAACCTGTCGTGAGGACCATGGTGGTCATGGGTGGGGAGATGACTCCTCTGGGTGACTTCTCTCGACCCCATTTAGCTTCATTGGCAGGAGTCTCCTTATACACAAAAATGGATAAACTTGTCAGTCAACTCAAGCTGTGCCAAAATCGCTTCTCCAAGTCCGGACACAACTTTTTTTTTTTGGTGAGCGTCCTACTGGGATTTATTGTCGCCCCATTGTTCAGGCAGCATGAAACCTAAAAAGCAAATATCTCTACTTTACTATTTACGACCAGAGGACTCAATGCATTAAATGAAGTATCCAGACATTTGTCTGATATAATCCGCCTACAAAAAACTCTGTGAACTAGACCTGACTGCTACATCACAGACACCAGAAATCTGCCCAGCCTCATTCATTGGCATAAGTTGCCATTTTAGCTATAGGACTAGGGTTCAGCGATCGGGATCGGAAAAGATCGGATCCCGATCAGCGATTGAGTAAATTTCACGATTGCGATCGGGTTCCGATCCCGCCTAAAAAAAAGATTGAGAATGGAATTCCGATCCCGATCGCTCAACCCTGTTAGTTAGACAAGTCAATGTACAGTAATGGAGATGTAGCAGAGTCCAGGAAACAGAAGAGTAGATAGTATCTATCTACTCGCGAACTTCAGCCATGGCTTATTATATGGCGAGTGCCTCGTCATCATCACGTAGTGATTAAAAAACAATGTTTTATTGCCATTTAAGTGTTCCCTTGCTCTTTCTATGCATTCTAAGAACTTGTATGTATTTTTTGGTAACTTTTCATAGTTTTTGGAAAAAAATCCCATTGACTTGCATTAGAATCTTAAAAATGAATTGAGATTTTAAAAAAGATCCTGAAATTTCAAGATCGGCTCAACCCTATACAGGACATTGCAATCTTATATCTCGTGGGTATTTCAACAATATATCATCTCAAATTTAACCCTTCTTTTCTTAGGAAAGACTGCCTTGTTAGTTCATCAGTCAACGACAACACAGATAATGCCTCAAAGCAAGAAGCCAAAGCTAAACCAAAAGCATGATATTTGCACCCCGCCATGGACGGGGACAGAAGTGACTCCATTCGGTGGACTGCGGAGTGTAGAGCACAGAGGTCGAGTACTGCAGGAACCATTCTTCAGCGGGGAGCACCTTGTGGGATGAGGGTGACCGCTTTATCCACTACATATGTTATTACCTTGCACTGCGCAGCCATTTTGTCGTCTCCTTTTAGGCCTTAGTGTAGGTCCTGTAAATGCCCACGTATGGCACCATGTATTTCATCAAGGTGAATGTGTTGCTGGTCAGAGGAGCCGTTTTCCTGGATGTTCACTTTTGTCTTCTATAAGCAAAAAGTCCAGCGGGCGTTTGTGGCGAGGAGCAAATATTTAACTCTTTTTTTCTATGCATGGGGTGGGGGCTGACAACAAAAAATCACTGCCATTGTTGTCAGTGACTGTACATATATATATATATATATATTTAATTTTATTTATGTAGAAATATATCACACATATAAAAATGCACAAAATGTCACAAATGAAGAAATACTTAATGTTTATCAGCCACATTTACAGCTGAGGATTTCTGCTTGAAGCACAGTGTGCCTTGTCACCTCTCCTCTGCTTACCTGCAATATGTCCAGACTCCTCCGAATTATTTCTCCACATAATGGGAAGTTCTCTGCTGGTCCTCCTCAGCTTCTATATTAATAAATGCTGGCACCATATACCATGGCCGCCGGTCTCCACTGCAGTTGCTGCCTGGGCATTGTTCCTGCTTTCTGGATGAATGTAATAAAATGTATTCTTTAGTACAAGTAGTCGACATTGTCATTTTCACAAAAGTTGGAAGACGTACTAATGGAATTCCCTGTAAGACCTCGTTCACATCTCCATTGGTAGTGAGTCCACATGGGGACCCCCCGAAAGGAATACCGAATGCAACTGCAAGCGGTGTGCCAGTGACTCCATAGACTATAATGGGGTCCGTGTGCTTGCCGCTAGATCTCCGCAGGGATCATGCGGACAGGAAAGTAGTTCACAATCTACTTTCCTGCCTGCATGATTTGTGCGGGTAGCGCGCGGCAAGCACATGGACCCCATTATAGTCTATGGGGTCTGTGTGCCTTCACTGCTGCATAGCGTGTCTTCCGTATTCCATTCAGGGGGTCCCCATGCAGACTCCCTGAACAGAATACCGAACGCAGATGTGAACGAAGGGTAAAAGGGCTTGAAAAGATGCGTGCCAACTAGATATGAACCCAATGCTTGTAACGTGTACCCCAGGATAGGATGCTATAGGATAGGGCATAACTAGCAGATTGGGAGATTTTTTTCCTCCACTTTGACTGGAGCGGTAATAACACAGTGGTTGGTAGTACTTTCATTTCACTGTTCAAGTAACTCTGGTGCTCCCAAATGATATGAGCAAAGGGGTGCATGCACTGTGTGACCAACAAACCGTTCACAATGACAGAAATAAATCCTCCCTTCTCTTAATTAGAGATGAGCGAACACTGTTCGGATCAGCTGATCCGAACAGCACACTCCCATAGAAATGAATGGAAGCACCTGTGATGCTGACTTTGCTGGCGGACGGCGTCACAGGTGCTTCCATTCATTTCTATGGGAGCGTGCTGTTCGGATTGGCTGATCCGAACAGTGTTCGCTCATCTCTACTCTTAAAGAGTGGGGTATTAAAATACTTGTGGTATCTACCACGTCAAATAGCTATGTTGCTGGGGGCAACACGGTGGCTCAGTGGTTAGCACTGCAGCCTTGCAGCACTGGAGTCTGGGCTCAAATCCCACCAGGAACAACATCTGCAAGGAGTTTGTTTGTTCCTCCTGTGTTTGTGTGGATTTCCTCCCATTCTGCAAAGACATACTGATAAGAAAAAAAATGTACATTGTGATCCCTATATGGGGCTCACAATCAACAAAAAATAAAAAAAAATTACTATACTATGTGTTTTGGGCATGGTGGCAAAGATGTAAAAGGACCAAAACAAAACAGAGCTATAGCTAGAAGTGTCTGACATGAACAGGCTTAAAAAAAGGAGAAAGTTTGCACTGGACCTGTAACTTGATTCAATAAAACCACAAAAACATGGATTCCAAAAGGCACCTGTATTACAACACATAGCACATGAGATCTGGAGTTGGTGGTGATGGTGAAAAGTCCGCTTTTAAATGTATGTTTTTTTTCGGGAAACATTGTCACTCTTGTAGTAGTGTAGAGCAATGGAGACGCCCCTTTTCAATTCTTCCTCAGCTGTTGGGTAAAGACTGGCTGCTATGATGTCTTTGATAGACATGACACAGAAATTAGAAGACAATCTACTCCATAACTCTCTCACTATCATGTATGATATTATAGAGAAGTACTGACCTCTTCTGATGTGAATTAAACACTACAGGTAAGATACAAAACTTACTGATATCTGCAGCAGTCTCTTCCTCCCTTCTCCATAGACTTCTATTGTGATCTGTAACATTAGCTTACATTTACACCATGGGTTCGGTTTAGGGGTCATATAGTTTATTAGACAAAACACAAAATGACATTTAATTGGCACTAAAAATATTATATATATACAGTTCACTTAGTTCCTAAATACATTATGTACATCCATCAACGGAACAAAAGACATAAACAAGGTGCAGTTACAATCATTCAATGTGAAATACTCCAAGTGTGATTTACCCTGTATTCATGGTAAAAAACAAAAATACCTGCAGCATACAGTCCATTTCCAATATAATAAATGAGATTGCTTTGTAAAACTTTGAGTGACCCCATTGTGGGGTAATATGGGTTAAAATATGGAGTTTGGATAAGGGAGAATCAGTAAAAATTCTAAAACAGGTCTTCATATGGGTTCAAACTAGCATGGAGAAGGCAATGGATGCCGGTGCACTGGGGTATCACACATGAGCCAAGAGTGAAGTCATTGACCTGGTAGCCATACCTATCTCTACAGCACATGACAGCACGGCTTTCTCAGCATATAACTTAGCAGCCACATAAGAAGTGATCCTACAGAGTTTAGCTGGAGTTCCGCCATCTTGGCTGAGCCCAGTCTACTATGAGTGAAAGCTGTAAATCTAATGGAGGTCTAGTACAGGACAAGACTGCCTCCATAACAGCGCAGGGAATGATCATAATGCAGTTCGGTGTCTTATAGTCTTTTTGTTCCTTTTGATTGGAGAGTTTTGAAGAGTCAGCGTTCTCTGGACCTGCAGAGCGTAGAGCTGCGAATGACTGTCTCGAAGAGACTAACACAGTAGTCGTATTGAATGCTCGACCCATGATCTTCACAAAGTCCGAAGGAGGTAGAAGTAGTAAACAGGACAGGTTTTGTAGATCTGATACAGAGACTATAGTTGCGACTGAAAGTAAAAGAAAAACATATAAATGTGTGTCACCTATCCGAAACATGTCCAATCCGAGATCTAACCATCATAGCCATCGTATCCTATCCAATATCTACAGTATCTATAGTATAGCATGTCATAATTCAACAGTCATTTTGCATTAACCCTTTAAGGATGCAGGGTAGTTCAGGCATAATATTTGGACAAGGTTTTCTATATTTTCCATCGATATAGCCATATGAGGGTTTGTTCTTTGCACCATGCCACGATTTGGGACCATATAATGTTTTGATTAAATGGAAAACGAAGAGCAGAAATCCAGCATCCACCAGACAAAAGGATAAAATTTAACCTTTATTCTTCTTGGATAAAAACATTACAGGTCACCCGAGGGTTGTTGCAGATGGTACAGCATTTCAAAAACAGCTACGCGTTTCGAGACTTGTTGTAACGTCTCTTCCTCATGGCTGGATTTCTGCTCTTCGTTTTCCATTTGGTCTTGTGGGTTGGAGTCCGCCCTCGTCCGTGCAACCCAGGCAAGGAGTGAAAGCATAAGGGTGAGCTGGATTGCAGACTTTATTGTGCAATGTTTTGATTACCTTTCATTAACGTTTTTTTTTTTTTTTGGGGGGGGGGGGGGGCAGTGTGAAAAAACCTACAATTCTATCAATAATTTTTGTATTTTGGCTTTATGCTGTTCAATGTGCTTTAGACATAAGGCTAGGTTCACACCTGCGCCTGCTCTCCGCTAGGGGATTCCACTCCCCATTCCACTTGAAAAATGCACATTTTTCGCCCTTTTCGGGAAGAAACCCGGCAAACCCCATTTTAGTCCATGGGTTCAGCGGGTTTCTGCAGGTAACTTCTGCTTTTTAAGCAGACTAGGTTTCTGTTTGGGAGGTCCCCAAGCAGACCCCCAAATGGAAACCCGAACGCAGGTGTGAACCTATCATAACATAGCAACTTTGTCCACCCGTCATTACCAGGTTTACTAAATAAAATGCAATTTTGTGAAAATTAACAATTTGGCATTGAATTCTAACAACACAACCATAACTTTTTTATGGCTTTGTTGAATGACTTTGGCTTTGATAATTATTTTTGCTGGGGAAATTGTAGTTTTTATTGGTACTACTTTTTTTAATAGGCGAGGTGACCAAAAATATTCATATAAGCATATATATACATATATATATATATATATATATATATATATATATATATATATGCACACACGTTAAACTGAGATTATTTTTGGATAGTGCAGATGTATGCCGGAAGTAGGTCTGTTTTATTTGTTTACATTATTTTTTACATTAAACTTTTAATTATAGTTTTTTTATTGGCCCACCCGGGACTTGAACCTGGGATGTCTTGATCCCCTGTGCATTTCACATAAACTCCCCTTATGCAGTAGGGACAAACAGCCAGGAAGTTGTTGATCGGCCTCCTGACTGTCATGGCAGCCACTCAGGCCTGTCAGATGCCATGATAGCTATTCATCACAGCATCTATGGGGTCAAGCCATATGTGCCTGCAACATGACGGCACCATACAATTAGG
The DNA here is from genome assembly GCF_031893055.1 of Leptodactylus fuscus. NCBI lineage: Eukaryota > Metazoa > Chordata > Amphibia > Anura > Leptodactylidae > Leptodactylus > Leptodactylus fuscus. The sequence continues at coordinate 36,760,181 of NC_134270.1, read as the reverse complement.
ATAACGAGCGTTAACTATATTACTGTAGACATTGCTGTGTATTGAGTCTTAAAGGGAACCTTTCACATAAAAAAATGCTGTACAATCTATTGGCAGCATGTGACAGAGCAGAAAGAACTGAGCAGATTGATGTATAGTTTTGTGGGAGAAGATTCAGTATAACTTGTTCTTTATCCGTTGAAATATCTGCTGAGAAGTCAAGGAGGCGGGGCTATCAGTGACTGACAACCTCCTCTCTACGACTGTGTATACAGAGATAGCTGTCAGTCACTGACAGAACAAAGATTTCAATGGATATGCTGAGTCTTCTACTACAAACCTATATATCAATCTGCTCAGCTCCTCCTGCTTTAGAACATGATGTCTACAGACCAGACTGCTTTTTTTATGTGACAGGTTCACTTTAATGGCAATGTGGGAAAAATTGTTCCAATTGTACAAATTGTTCTCTTGTAGAAGGTACATAGCTGTCATGCCATAGCCTCCTATTGGACATAGCTATCCTGTAAGTCACCATCTTTCCCTTTTACAAGCCTTGCAACATAGCAAAGGATGTTAGCCAAGCTAGTCACCGATACAATAATATGAAAAACATTAGCAGCAGGCATTACCCCCATGACTCCATATATCCATGATAACATCGACGAGCAGCTTGTGTAAACTCCAACTTTGCCAGCCCGTCCACAGCCATCACCCCAGCTTACAATTCCAACTTGTTCCCAATACGAAGAACCTAGATATACCAAGGGACCTCCACTGTCACCCTAAAAAAGTCACAGAAAAGAGAATAATTAAAATTTTTTTTTATAAAATGCAAACAATAGTATAATATAAAATGATTTTTGAGAGGCTAATAAAAAATACCTGGCAAGTGTCGGCTCCACCGGCGAGACGACCAGCACACATCATAGAATCTATGACTTGACCATAATACTGTTGGTTGCATACTTCCCTTGATATTAAGTTGACGGAAACTTTCTGAAGACTGGAGGCCAAGGATGCTGAGAACAGTAAAATTGAGAGAAATGAGGCACAAAGGAGAGGGAAAACCAAGAAATGGAAAATAAATCTATAAACAGTAAGACAATTGGATTAAGGTTGAGGCCCCACGTTGCGGAAACACAGCATTTTTCGTTGTAGATTTTGCTGCAGCTTTTTGAGCAAAGGCAAGAATGGCTACAAAATGAATGGGTAATATATATGAAGTTCTTACACTTCTAGCTTCTGCTCAATCCACTTCTGGCTTTGGCTCAAAAAACTGCAACAAATAAAGCTGCATTTCCGCAACGTGGAGCCTTAAGGCCAGCGTCCCATGTAACGTAAAGCCACAGCAAAAACTGGGGTGTTTTACAGTACCTACGAACAGGGGTGAACCTGCCCTTTCCGTCGCCCGAGGCGGACGATAGAAAGCGGAGGGGTCGTGGTGGAGCAAGGGGGCGGGGCTTAGCGGCGTTCACAGGCAGAGAGCAGGCAGGGAGAGGACCTGCTCTCTGCCTGAGCGTGAGGGGAGGCCGCTGGAGCAGCGCTGCTCCAGCGGCCTCCCCAATCCACCGCTCGGTGCTAAGCTTGTCCTGGACTGGTTTAGGTAAGCAAAAATGCCGCAGAAAGGCCACAGAGGAAAACTCTGCAGACTTTCTGTGAAAACTGCCACCAAAAAAAAAAAAAAAAAAAAAAAAAAAAGCGATGTGATTCCGCCGTAGTTTTTTCCACAGTTGTTTTTGGCTGCGGCTGGCTATGTGGAGATTTAGTCTAAGTCAATGCTCACGTGGTGTGGATAAAGACTAAGCAAAGCCTAAACTTTCCTTTAAGATGATCTTTTGTTGGAATAGGTGTGTGGATTAGCCCAAATGAAGTCTATTGGAGCCAAACTGGCAAGTCAATAAAGACAATTGTTGAAGAAATTTATGAGACTGAAAAATGAGTTCCATTCTTCTGAATGGGTCGGTATTGACAACCTGCTTATGCATTTCAATTCCATGGTGTAGTCCGAAATTTTTGTGACAAAACCAGCAACATGTGAATTCAACCTAACGAACATACTGTAGATTGCTAGAGAGTAAATCCATACATTAAATTTTACAATCTCATTCACGTATAGTACTGTAGGAATGCTTGCAGAGTATGTATAGCTTCAGGCCTGTAATCTGGGCCCAAAACTTGATAGAACGCTTAATATATCAACATGGCCTTACGCGTTGATGGTGAATGAATCAAGACAGAAGCAGAAAAGAGATGTGAAAAAATACAAATACATTTTAGAGACATACATAAATATCCAATGTAAACTTACCGCCTCCTTCCACAGTGTGACCCCAGCCGGTCACCAACAATGGTGTATCAGCTGGTAAGTTGATATCAAAACCCGGAAGACAGATTGGTTGTATTGAATCTGGGATGTCGAAGGAAAATAAGTTTGGTAAGTGATATTAACTAGAAGTAACAAATCCATTAGAAACAAGTCTGACCAGGAGTGTAGCTATATGGTCACTACCAGGCCCTGGACCCCCAAAGATCCCTCTGATACACAAAATAAACTATATATAATGGTGCAAGGTAAGTAGGGGCCCCATTACAGAGTTTATATTGGGACCTAGAAGCGTCAAGTTACGCCTCTGGGTTTGACTATGGTAAAAAGTATTTTCTGTAATCTGCGGACCTCCAAACATTTATTGAGACCTCCAGGCTTTACGTTTATGATGCAAAAGCATATAGGATGCCTGTAAAAGGTGCATAAAACAGTACATGTAGCCTTCTATATAGACGCACACAAGAATGGTCTTAAATAGAGATGAGCGAACACTGTTCGGATCAGCCGTTCCGAACACCACGCTCCCATAGAAATGAATGGAAGCACCTGGCACGTACACTTTGCCGGCGGTCGGTCGCCGTGCCAGGTGCTTCCATTCATTTCTATGGGAGAGTGCTGTTCGGAACGGCTGATCCGAACAGTGTTCGCTCATCTCTAGTCTTAAAATATCCTACTAGCTGTACTGTTACATGTAAGGTAGTCTATTATTGGCAGCAGAAAACAATCCTTATCTAAAGACAATACTGCCGAGTTATGAGGCCTATGTAAAGAATGCCATCCATGCCAGAGTCCACATGACTCGTTCCTATGATACTTACACTGATCCCCTCACTCCAACCTACTGTCATGTGCCTACAGTTTATCAGTGTTCTCTGAAGAATAGCATGTATGACATTGGCGTGACCCAGCAAGTATCTGGCAAAAATTTCTACTTAAAGCATCTCCATTCAGAAAGTGTCACGAGCTGAAGACTTGTATAAAAATTGTGTGTTTTTCTGGTGGGGTTTAGTTGGGGTTTGGATCCGGTGGTCTGGGGTCTTCTGGCGGTTTCCTTGCCATTGGGCCATCTGTTTGGGCATTGAGTATCGGCCTTCAGAATTTACTTGAGGTTATTTGGATCGAACCTCAGGTGTTGGTTGTTACCATTATCCTATAGGACGATTCTGGGGCCTTTATTAGGAAGAGGGCTGGCTTCACTAGTTGCTGGTTTTCGTTGTAACCAACTGGAATTCGTGACTCTGGGAGGAGGATTGTTTTGTGGAATTACCACAAACATATTATTCCCCATACACATGCACGCTCAATTTGGAGTGAGGTTGTTTACCTTTGAACAAAAAAATTGGTAATTTGAAGCCCTACTGCCTGATCATGATCATGTCTACCCCGACAGCAGATGTCAGTAGGCCCCATACTCATTATGTGGTCTGCCAATGCAAATCTAATGGGCTGTTTTAGTAAGGGGTAACCTGGAAGGTCACATAATGTATGGGTCAACAGTGGCATTATAATCTGGTAGGTAGGTAAAGGAAAAAAAATGCTGTCTATGGAATAAAAGATAACCACACCCCGTCACAACCTTCATGAGTGAAGGTCATTATTCTGGAGGATATACATGGCGGAATCGTGGGATACATAGGGATCAATATGGCTAGCTGCTGCCCATACACATCAGATTGACCAACAGCTAACCCTCCATCATGGCCAAACCTACTTTGTATGAGAATAAGAATAAGACCCCCATTCCATCCCATGAGAGTCGAAGGGCGCACGTTATTCTTAAAGCTAAAAATCAGTCGGATTTGCCAGTAGGTGGTGACAACAAGATTGGGGCTTGTGTATAAATCCTATCACTTCAGTCATTTACAGGGATAATAAAGTCAATTACCAGAAAAGCTCAGATCACTCTTCAGTTTAAGTATAGCAATGTCGTTTGGCTTCTGATCCAAGCTGTACGAGATGGGAATGAAGATCGCCTCCACGAGTGATGCAAATAGGTAGGTAAGTTTGACACTACCGGCCTGAATGCGCCATCTCTCCACCTGTTGCTCATTCCTGGATGGGACATAGTTATACACATTAACTGAGGATCCTGATTGACTGTATTATTAGCGAAACCAACAAAATCTCTACATTCAGCACCCCGCTGTGTCCTATCAAAAACATCCAAAATATGGACTTACTTCTGGAAACAATGGGCGGCCGACAAGACGTAACGGGGGTTAAGAATACTTCCTCCACACGCATGGCTCCCCATGTACTGCAAGCTGACCTGCCAGGGCGTGTTCTGGATTTCAGAGTCTTGTCCGCCGATAATTCGCTCTTTATTGTGATTAGCCCCACAAGCTAAAGCAATAAAGGGGAAGAGATGAGAGTTACGAAATACAGCTTATAATATGGTTATATAATAATAATAATAAATGTTATTTATATAGCACCAACATATTCCGCAGCGCTGTACAATTTGTAGGGTTCAAATACAGACAGATACATAACAAATAATGTCATTTCACACAATGAGACTGAGGGCCCTGCTCGCAAGAGCTTACAATCTATGAGGTAAAGGGGGTGACACAAGAGGTAGCAGGGGCGGCATTGCTTATACAGTGGTCAGACAATTTTGTAATAGAGGTGACTGTCATTATACACACAAAACTTTATGAACTGTCACTAGTGGTGTCCTGTAACATGTGGATGGAGCTTGGACAAATAAAGTTAGCCTGAAAAGACATCATATCATGTGGGGTAATGTGGGGTAATATGGGAGCGGTGACAGAGGAAGGTTACATTTTGGGTATTCTAATTATAGTACTGAAGGGTTGACGTTAGAAATTGTGATAGGCCTGTCTGAAAAGATGCGTCTTTAGTTTGCGCTTGAAATGGCAAACTAATTGGGAGTTAATCTGATTGTCTGGGGTAGAGCATTCCAGAGAAGTGGTGCAGCTCGGGAGAAGTCTTGTATACGAGCGTGGGAGGTTCTGTTAATAGAGGATGTAAGTGTTAGGTCATTGAGTGAACGGAGAACACAGTTGGTGGTAGGCAGAGATGAGGGAGGAAATGTAGGGAGGTGCGGCATTATGGAGAGCCTTGTGGATGAGGGTGATAACTTTATATTTTATTCTATAATGAATAGGCAGCCAATGTAGCGACTGGCACAGACAGGAGGCATCGCTGGACTGATAGATGAGCCTGGCCGCTGCATTCAGAATAGATTGTAGAGGGGAGAGTTTAGTGAGTTTAGTTTAGTGGTTATATCTGATGGGGTCAGCTCTGCAGGCAGCTTGTTACATTGCCCTTTCTGGCTACCTAGCAATTTTCATTCTAACTATCATTAGATATTCAACATGCAGAACCCACAACTCAATTAAAAGCTATTAAGTCTGTCCCCCAACATGTTTCACCACTAAGACAGCGTCATAAGAGATTTGGGACAAAACGCTCTCTGCAACACAAGCACAATTCTCAAGGGGGAAGACGCGACGCAGGTGACCCTAACCTATGTATCTACAGGGCTGGGTAGATGATTTGGGTTCTGGTGACAGACTCCCTTTTTCTGCCCTACCCAAGTCGTCCTATATAGTGACGCACAGGTGATAGTCGGGAGTGTCCACATGCGGTATAAAATGGCCACAGAACGAAGTTATCACTTTTGTTCTCAGTCAGAAAGTGATGGGATATTCCTGAAATGTGCTTTTATTTTTTGGTATGAGAAACTCCTTTAAAAATTTCTGCGTGCGACTTATCCTCTATACTGACTTTTCTCAATTTTTTCAAGTGAACTATCCCCTACTGAGAAAACGTCCCAACCAAGTACCCCCAAAATAGCCATCACATATAATAATGTAAGGCTTCTTTTGGAATTTTGTACTGTACCCCTCAGTCCTCCCCAAATATAATGACACCCACAAAGTCTAACATTTCTAATAATGACCCTCACACTGCCCTTGTGTAACCTAATCATTCTTCCATATGTAATATAATGGTCCACACACTGCCTCAATAAATAATGGCCCCCACTGTGCCCCCATGTATAGTATAATGGCCCCCACTGCCTCCACATATAATGATCCAATAGTACCCCAACATAAAGGCATCCAATGCGCCCCCTCACTCACTGATTTTTAAAGCACAGACTGACTACTGAGCACAGCTTACCCCTCGCTCCCCTGGGCGGGCGCTGGTATCAGTACGACTGTAACTGCTCATTGTGCTTGTAAAGTAAGGATGGTGCCCACAGCCATGCATGAGGGTTCATCCTTGGGAGGGGAAGGAAAGTGGCTCTAACCACAGCGCATACCCCCATAGGTAGCAGGGTGCACCTCCAGGGTACCTGTACCGCATGTTATAAACCATTGCCTTGTACAAGGCATTACATATAAGTTACAGCCATGTCGGATCCTGAACACTGGAACTCCCACTGATTATAAGTAAGGGGGCACAGACAGGTACGCTAGCACCCCATTCAATTCTATGAGATTGCCAAAATACAGCACTGTGATTGTGGGTTGAAAAAACCATGCACTCTCTTTAATATATGTAATATACTGTACAATAGATATACTGTACATACAACACTATAGAAAAAGGCGACTGGACACACTCACCTATACATCTCAGTGACACAACATTGCTCGATGAACAAACCCTGGAAAAAAAAAACCAAAAACACACCTATGTCATTATAAGATGTATTGTCTTCTCAGTGATGGCAAGTAAAGTACAACCATCTACTGTACATACCATGATGCAGCCTAGTACTCCTAGGTGTGTAAGAATTAAAGGGGTATTCTGGCCACAACCAATTGTAGCCTTTCTACCTGATTGAGGGGGTCCAACTGCTGGGCCCACACTGATCATGAGACCAGAGGGTTGCAAAACAAAGATAATGGACAGATATGGGCTCCCCTTTGGATTTATTTCAACATGACTACTGGAGTTAGCCGAGAGTTTTTCTTCAGTGGCCCACTCCATTCAAAGTCTATGGGCCCCCCAAAAAGCCATGTGCTATACTGGGCTGTTTTCAGACAGCCCCATAGACATTGAATGAGCCAATAGTGCACATACACGACCACCAATGGGCCAGAAGTAAGTAGAAAAGGGGGTCCTATGGCCCATGTTCTATTGATAGATGGGGGATCCAGAAATCACACATTAATAGCGGATATGTGTTTTAATAAAATAAGAGAACCCTAGTCCTGGACTAGTCTCTACATTGTTGGGGACTCCATCAGGTTCCCCTATAAATCACAACTGATCATTGGTGGCCACAACGATCAATTGGGACACCCGGCGATCATTTTACCATGTGCAGCTCTGCTAACAGGCATAGTTTTAACCAAAACTACTTAAAAACAGATCTGTGTGAATACAGCCTAAATCTTTATCGTCAATACAAGCAAGATAATGCACACTGACTGGTTTCTAGCGCAACTCCTGAAAATACAGTATTAGCAGAGTCCCATGCCAAAAGTGTTTATGACTCTTACTCACCCATTAATAGGATTCACCTGAATCCCGCTGTCCACGAGCTGAACAGAACCAAATGGCCCAAATAGACTAGTTCCACTTACAAAGCTGATTGTAGGGTTACTGAAATTCAGACACAATGAGGTTTATTTTCAGAATGTGGTCCAAACAGTATATATGAAATGCACAGCATGACAAGACATGAGTGTGATGGTGGACAGTACACTACGATTGGACAGATGGATCTATCTATCTATCTATCTATCTATCTATGTAACTAGAGTGACTACAATATTCTACAAAAAAGTTGCATTCACTATTAGAAAGGAGAAGCCGCTATTCAATATTTCACCACTAGAGGGCAGCAGATGACTTCATGAAGAACTTTTTTGGAAAAGACAAGAAATTACTTTCTCTCCTCCTCTAGGCGCAGCATTGCTCTCAATTTTGTGGGGCTGTGAGGTTTACAAAGAGCCAAAAAAGAATCTCTTTCCTGACATTTTTTTTAATGAAATTATATCTATTAAATAACAATTTTAGATCATGTTTTTCGCCCCGTCTTATGCTTTTCCTTTGTTATTCCTTCTAGTAATGTGTGGACAAATGGACAACATTCTTAAACAGCAAATGGTGGCCATTAGAGATGAGCGAGTACTATTCGAAACGGCCATTTAGAATAGCACGCACCCATAGGAATGAATGGAAGCGGCCGGCACGCAGATTTTGCCGGCGGCTGGCCGCTTAAACTCCTGCGTGCCGACTGCGTCCATTCATTCCTATAGGTGTGGTGCTATTCGAAAGGGCCGTTTTGAATAGTACTCGCTCAGCTCTAGTGGCCATATACCAAAGATGTTCCATTTCTATATCAGCTTTCTGGCGTGAATAAGATAATACATAGCCCTCAGTGACTCCATGACTTAGAATTACTGGTGCTTGTTTGATCTAAGTGGTATATAATCTTTATGGCTTATATTATATATTACATACGTGGAATATCCCAGTTGAGCACATACGGCTTTAGCTTTTGCTGCATCAAAACCATCAAAACAGATGTAGTTCCACCTTCCATTGGAGTAGATCTGTAGAATGGAGCCCGATTCTGTAAACCTTACTGTAACACAAGAACAAAGAGCACATCAATAGTTTCATTCCTGGTTTGGCGAGAGCTCTATTATATTACCATGTAACGCTGACTTTCTGAAAGCTCCGCTCATTTTACTGTAAAGTGCAATGTCTCTTAAAGAGTTCCTGAGTTGTCATGTAAAGTTGAAATATGTACAAGGTCTTGCTGGGCACTCCGTTCTATGACTGATAACCCTTCATATCTATTGTCCTATCAGTTTTTCTACTGCTAATAAACACCTTATGGCTGCAACACATTTTGCATTTGTCTATAGCTGTGGGAATGTACGATAAGGAGGAGTCTGTGCCAGCAGTAACTGTACAATAGCAAATGAATAGCTGAGAAAAGCACAAGTAAACATAATACAGAAGATCCAGAAAAACTGAACTGCAAATATAGGGCAGATACATGCAGGAACCCACTCCATACTTGCATCTACCATCAGTAGCGTAAGTCCCAGGGTAGCAGAGGTAGCGGCTGCCACAGGGCCCAGGACATTTTTTTAATAGGCTGTTACTGGCTGGAGTAACTCCAAATGGTAACGAGACCCATTTACTTACCTGTCCTGGCTCCAGGCAGGCTTGGGGCCTACTAATGACATACGGGACGTCACATGACCCGGGTCTGCGTAGAGATGCATAAGGACGCAGGCCCAGGTCATGTGACGTCCCGTACGTCATTGAAGATAGCCGACATCAGCGGTGAGTGCAGCATAGCTAGGGATAGGTAAGTAACAGTGTTTTTTATGTTTGTATCCCCCTTGGGTCTCCGATTATTATACTCTGGGGTCTGAAAAGAACCCAGAGTATAATAATTGTACATCGGTGGTCCACAATTGGGCATAGTATTGTGTGCAGGGGCCACCATGGGGCATCATACTGTGTGTACAGGGGCCACTATGGGGCATAATACTGTGTGCAGGGGCCACTATGGGTCATCATACTGTGTGTACAGGGGCCACTATGGGGCATAATACTGTGTGTACAGGGGCCACTATGGGGCATAATACTGTGTGTACAGGGGCCACTATGGGGCATAATACTGTGTGCAGGGGCCACTATGGGTCATCATACTGTGTGCAGGGGCCACTATGGGTCATCATACTGTGTGTACAGGGGCCACTATGGGGCATAATACTGTGTGTACAGGGGCCACTATGGGGCATAATACTGTGTGTACAGGGGCCACTATGAGGTATAATACTGTGTGCAGGGGCCGTTATGGGGCATAATAGTGTGTGTGTGTGTGGGGGGGGGGGGGGAGGTTTCGGTCGGGGTCTTCAGCTTCGAAAAGTTAACCACGGGGCCCCACCATTCCCAGTTACACCACCATCTGCCATGCAGGCATGACACAGGAGAAGGGCAATCTATATGCACAGTCAGTAAAACTGCTTTCTGTCTGTGAATAATATCCCATCTGTAATCACATAAAAAGCCAAAAGTAGATACAGGTAGTCCTCGACTTACGATGTTGATCCGTTCTTACGTGGCATCGTAAACTGAATTTCGGCGTAAGTCGGAAACATACCATACAACGCCGCATGGAAAGGATCAACGTGATTTAGTGTGCAGCGGCTGGAAACCGAGGAAGACTGTACCATATACAGTACAGTAGAGTACAGTCTTCCTCGGTTCCGAGCTGCTGCACACTAAATCACGTACTGTACAAGGAGAGCTGGCAGCTTGCGTTTATGCAGGAGATGACTTTTTCTCATAGGAATGCATTGGCCAGCGTTGATTGACCAGTGTACAGCATTCGGCCAATTAACGCTGGCCAGGAGGCGAAGTCTAATATCGGACCACAATGGAGACTGCTGTGGTCCGATCTTAGACTCTGCCTCCTCACAGACGAGCCTCCAGCAGAACCAGTGTTGATTGGCTGAATGCTGTACACTGGCCAATCAACGCTGGTCAATTCATTCCTATGAGAAAAAGTGCACTCCCTCGTAACAGCAAGCTGCCAGCTCTCCTGACTAGCAAGGATGAGCCTGCTGCAGAACCAGCGTTGATTTGCTGCAGGCTTGTCCTTGCTAGTCGGGAGTGCTGGCAGCTTTCTGTTACGAGGGAGCTCTACTTTTTAGCTCATCTCTTGTCGTAACCACGAAACGTCGTAACCCGAGGACTACCTGTACAAGTACAAAAAATCCTTTTTAAAAAAAATTGCTATCTGTGAGATTTGCAGAACGTTCAGTTGTTTGCACAGAGCACTTTGCAGAGGTGTGTGTGTGTGTGTGTGTGTGTATGAAGGGTGTGAGGAGTATCAACCTTTCTCCCTCTCCATTCACTGTGTGAAGAGACCAGACCCTCCTCCTTCCACTCACTGTGATCTGGTCTAGCTTATCTATGGACGAACCTTGGTTAGGAACAGGAAGTGAACTGCAAATTAGCTAGAAGGGAGACACCTAGTGGCAGCAAAGTAAGAGAGGTTTTTCAGGCAGAAAGCAGCCACATTTAAATTGAAATACATTACATTTAGGTTCAGACTCACAAGCTGTGCTGCTTACTGTAAATGAGACTAAGTTTTCTAAAACATGAGTGACAATTTAATAAGCTGTATGACAGAGTATCACGCTGTGCCTCTTATCATCTGTAAACTTTTGAACTTCAGACAGCAAGGCACCCGTGTGTTGAGTTTCCCTACAGTGTTCCCACAAGGGGCACGAAGCATTAAACAGATCCTATTAAAGTCATTGCAGTCTGTGTAATGCGCCTTGTACACTGGGTTATACTCACCAATTGTGCGGTTGCTGAAATCTACTCGCTGCACACATCGCAGTTCATCTTCATTTCCACTACAGTCCGATGTTCCATCACACCATTTATCCAGGGAAATGAATTTGAAGGATTTGCTACAGAAAAAGTAGTAATTATCGAGGACCACCTTAACTGCAAGAAAAAGGGAAGAACTTAGTAAGGAGTATTAATTCTGAAGATAAAATAACCTTACTTAATAACTGGATGCTTGTACTGTAAAGGCTCTTAGTTTCATTGGAGCTTGTATGGTAAATCTGTCTCCAGAGAGCTCCCCCTTGTGGAGACTGTAGTCAGCCAGAATTCAAACAGGTAACTATTGTAATGGCTGTGTGAGATTTAGAGCCCTCAATGAATTATTTCTAAGAAATACCAGGATAGACTGTCCAAGTAAATTTAAGACATTTGGCAACTATGTACATTTTTATTCTTGCCTCATATATGCAATGAGAAAAATACTCCTTCTGTACTTACTCAGAACACCTATAACTGCAAGGGAAGCTAATATGAGTATCACAGTTGTGACTGGGACGCAGTATCTTCTAAGTGTCGAAACTCTTCTGATCTTGTAGACTAAAGGATTAGCCCCAGGTCTTGCATTAGGCCTTGTATTAGGTCTTGGGGTACCTTGAACTGGCCCTGGTGTTCTAGTGGGTCCTACAGGCCTAGAGGCAGGAGGTCGGGCAGGTCCTGGTGGTCTGTTGGCAGGAGCTGCTACGCGGGTGGGTGCTGGAGCAACTCGAGGGGGTCCTGGAGGAAGAGAAGGGCCACGAGGTGGCACTGTGGGGGCACAGCTAGGTCCTGTGGGTTGGGCATTTGCAGTCCTAGTGGTAGAGATAACTGGCTCTGGTGGTGCAGATGGTACCACTGTAGTACTCGCTCCTTCATTTTCACCTGTAACGAGACAATATCCAAACCAATGTTATCAATGAGAAATCTAAAAATATCTAAAATGGTAGACAACTGAATTCACCTACTTTATATGTATATACTATCAATTTCTATACAGATTAGATATAAAGTAATGCAGTGACCACACTTTGTGTGTGACACTGTAGAGCATTGTTTTATGGCAGCTTATTACTATCGCCCTAACACAGTAGCAATCTTTATCTGTCCTGTTCCATGCAGTTGTATAAAGGCCAGTGTAAACAAGCACCGATTAGCGTATTCTATCCTCGATGAGTGCTTGCCCCACCCCCACCTGAGCATTGACCCATGTGAAGGAGCCCTTAAGTAACCAGTTCGAACTCAATGCTACACAAGAAGCGAAAGACCTGTCAGGGTGACAATGGACACTTCTCCTTGTGCTTAGCTCTATTATGAGTATAATATAAGTATTTCATGCTACCCCTACTGAGGGCATCAAAAATCTACTGACAGGTTCCCATTAAAGAGGATCTTTCACCACCCTGACCAACTCCAACTCTTTGCATATATCAATAGCGGCCACTATCACGGTTCACCAATTCTGACACAGGTGGGAGGTTTTGTTCTCTAGCCCCACCATTCCTGAGCAATTTGAGCAGTTAATTTCAGCCCTAATGAGGCTCTCTACTGTCAGGTGGATGGTCCTGAGCTGGGGCAGAAGGTCTAAGACCGCCCACCTGACAGTAGAAAGTCTAGTTAGCATTATGGGGAATGAACAGAAATGATTGCCTGTTTAGATGTTAGATAACTGCAATAGAGTTGGTGGAAGTGGTGTAAAGTCTCCTTTAATTGTCGTGAGGAAGCTCAATTGTTTTTGCTAACAGATGGTTATATATTACATGTGAATGATGTTCTATTCAGGAGCAATTTTATATGAATGCGATAAACAGGGCAGACGAGGGTTGAAAGTCCAAGTTGTTGCAATGGCTGGAAAACGTTGCTTTGACACATCATCATCGTCATGGTGCAGATCTGACATACAAACACAACATACACCAAAGAAGGCTAAGGCTAGTATAAGGCTAGGATTCCATAGTGCACCTAACCCTGCCCACCAGCAAATGCACAAATCTGCGGGGAACTTGAGGTGTCACCTGTAAATGTGCGCAGCCATTGACCACTGCAGTTGGGCGGTTTTGGCTGTGTCTATTTCCCATATCATAACAACCCAGCCTAAAACTTATTCTCATGTACAAATGTGTCCTCATGAGGTTACTTCAAATGGTTCTTGCATGACTATATTTGTTTTAAGCAAACAACTTGAGACTCCTTCATACGTAATGTTATACATCACTGGGTCCCGGTCATGTATGTGTCTATACTCAATAGTCCTATTGTGTTTGACCATAGTATAATTAAAGCTATCAGATGAGCACACACCCTTAAAGGGCTCTGCGGCTTCTAATGTCGATCCTAACAACGTCTTCGTCTTACCTGTTCTGTTCAGAGGAGATGCAATATCTACTTCCTCGTCTCCTCTACTCTGCAAAAACAAAAAGGAGAAGTTTAAGATGGGTCATACTGCACCTTGGTAACCTTATAGTCACAGACATCATCTATTACTGTGGGTCCACCTTACACCAGCTGATTGTGAACGGCTCCTGCCTCTTAAAGGGAACCTGTGAAGTTGACAATGTTATGTAACCTGCATAAAGCAGGAGGATCGGAGAGGAAAATTTCACATTTCTGCATATTTCAGACGTCACAGTCCAGCGGGCGACTCTAGACAGAGATTGGCAGCCACTTGTGTATGCACAGCCATACAGGAAAGGCTCATCGCTTAAGACTCCGCCCACCAGACTCCTAAATAAGGGGTCATGGGCAACATACCATTTAACAAGGAAAACCCTTTAGGAATACAATATGTTACCAGATGACAACAATACCAAAGAATGATGAATAAAATCCACAAAAGTCAGAACCAAACAAAATAAGTGCTATATTAGTTCCAGGTATATTACTCTTGTAAAGTTACACCTAGTTTCATGCTGTTGTTTTGTCAGCATTTTTGCTGCACATATGCCTTTAAAAACCTGAGCTATAGTTCCTACCAATAGACATGTTTTTCCAGTTTTGACTAGGTCATACCTTGGGGAGTGGAAATCGGCATTCTTTCCATTTGATCATTGTTATTCAATCTACTTTCTTGTTTTAGATTATCAGATTATATTACGACTTCCAATTTGAATCCACATTGATGGTGCATGTTATGGGGCAGGATAAGGCTAGGTTCACGTCTGCATTGTAGTCCTGTGGGTGGTCCTACTCAGTGACCACCATCTCTGAATGTGCATTTATATAGGGAAGGCTGTCAATAACAGAGGATATCGCTTACTGGACTCCTAAGTAATGCACATGTAGGAGTCCATGGGTAAAATGTCTAGCAAGAGACCCTTTAACCATATATTCAATTTTAATATTTTTCCATATCACTAAATAGTTCATCCTACTGGACTCCTAAGTATGGAAAGAGTCTTCTGGGTGGTCCTACTCAGCAACTGACAGCCAACTCTGCACATTCATACAGTAAAGGCTATCAATTCCAGATATGACTGCCCACTGGACTCCTAAGCATAAGAGGAGAAGGAAGTGGAAATATTAATATATGTAATATAATGAATAATATATGTTACAATGGCCGACTAACTTATGTGTATGGGGACATCCCAACTCCCCTCTGACCAATGATGTTTGGGGACGAGGGAGTAGGCATGTCTGATATTTTTGCTCCGACGAGAAATAAGACATCTCTAGTGGTAGTCTACTCCTCTAAGAACACATTCGTACTTGGCTCAGGTTAGGTTCACATCTGCATCGGGCACTCCATTGTTCAGGTCCACCAGGGACCCCAAATTGACTACGTGGGTCGGAGGACGCCTTTTTTGCTAGCACCACAACTCACTACGAGTGTGCAGAACCACTGTTACTTTACACCAGGGACCCACAACATTGCAGAGTCGGATCACTGTTACAGACACCGGCAGAGCCCATTGACTGTAATGGGGTCCACTGGGTGTCTGTAGTTTCAAAACTGAACCAGCAGAGAAAAAAGTCCTCCATGAGAGAAGTTATAGGAAACCCAATGCCTAATGTAGCACGGAGCATTGCCTGTGGGAACAAGAGTGATGTCTGCGTGTAAGCTCCAGGTGACTGAAGTCCAGACTAAGTGTCCTTTATCTCCTGTGTATTCATCACTTATCTTGTTTACCTACAATTAAGACTTGTAATGTTTCAGTTCTGATATTCAAGAGCCTCTTGTGGTTTTATTTATGACACTACACCATGCAACAACTTGGCTAAGGATGGAAGGACACTGGAGACAGACAAAAATGTAACGGATATGATAGTTGCCAAAAATCACATGTTCTATAGCCTGGTGGAGTAGAGGGATTCCTCATCTGGACTGCAGGGACCCCTTCCCCACAGCAGGTTAAGGACTGTGTTAGTGGATCGCAACCTTGGTGGGACGACATTTACTTAGTTGCTGTGAGTTGGGAGGAACCAACATTCAGAGAGTCTGATTTTCAGTATTATAATCTACGTCCCCAATTTAAAATGAGTTTGTATATCTGTATGATTGAATATATATTAGAACAAGCTATATAAGTTATATAAGTTGGATTCTAATATACAGTTTGAGTTAGTTTCTGGAACAATGTAGTTAACTTAATGATGCAGATCTATTACCAATATCAAAAAGTGGGACGTTTAGAGAGCAAAGGACAGAAGGACTTGGGTCAAACGTAGGGACATTTGTAAGGTATTTGTCTCATATCAAGTAAAGACCAAAGAGTAGGGTTGAGTGATTGGGAAAGATCAGATCCCGATTGGATATCGAGCAAATTTCACGATCGGCTGGAAAATAAGATTTTAAATACGATCCTGAAATCTCAAGATCGGCTCAACCCTACTCCATAAACAAAGTAACTAAGGTTGAGCGATCGGGATTGGGAAAGATCGGATCCCGATCAGCGATCGAGCAAATTTCATGATCGAGATCGGCTGGAAAATGATCGAAAATCGGATTTTAAAAACGATCCTGAAATTTCAAGATTGGCTCAACCCTACCCAAAGAGAGTTATATGAGACACTCGGATGACAGAATACCTGAGGAGCAAGGCATACAGAGTTATTTGCTTCTCTGTCATGGGAGTAGAGCTTCCCATTGTCAGGGATGATAACAGAGTATCCAGGAGATGGAAGAAGGTAAAGATTAGCCTTCTTAGTTATGCAGCCTTAGGGTGCATGCACACTACGTAACGCCGGGCGTGTATGAGAGCCGTACACGCCGGCGTTACAGCAGGGCTGCCGAACACTTCCCATTCACTTCAATGGGAGCTCTCGTAAACGCCGCTGTTACGAGCGCTCCCATTGAAGTGAATGGGAAGTGTTCGGCAGTCTGCTGTAATGCCGGCGTGTACGGCTCTCATACACGCCCGGCGTTACTCAGTGTGCATGCACCCTTATGGGGTAGAGAGTGGACGGCCATAGACAGGGCCCCTACCCAAGACACGTTAAAACGGCATTTATTTGACTATTATACTTATTTCACTGACCATCGAGGAATTACTTTAGCATGTCCCATGATATGACCCCTTGCTAGCTGTAGTATAACGTCTAGGTGTCTCCAGGGTGAAGGTGCTATATAAAAACAGCCTTTGCAACTTTTTGCTATCCGTGTCATCCCAGAAAGTAGCTATTGTATCACAAAGTGAGTTTGGTAGGGAGCGTTGCCCGTGCTAACAGAAATATTGCCTCTGGCTTGTGTATCTGGCCTCCAGGTGACACTGAAGTTACGTGCCATAGAATATTTAACCTTCTGCAGGTGACTTGTCTTGTTTACGTACACTCAAGTTTAGTAAAGTTTCGGTTCAGTATTGAAAGGCGTCTGGTGTTTTTTCCATTTTGACACTACACCGCCAGGTCTGTCTGTGGGGGAGCTCTGCACAATGGCTGGATGAGATATTACATATGGACACATTTAGTCAATGGACTCACCAATTTTAAGTTGAACTATCATTTCATCTAAAGCACAATTTCCTGCAAAAAGATCAAAACATCTGCATTCATATCACCTCCAAGTCTCCTCCCAAGTGACAAATAACAACTAAGTGAGACTCAAAGGCTATACATATTAATGATCTAGCCTTAGGATAGGACATCAACATCAGATTGGTGGGGGTTTGACATCCAGCAACCATTCAGTCATCTGTTCTCAGCAAACTGATACACAGAGAATGGAGCAGGAAGCAAACAGCGCTGTTCTGTGTATAGTGGCCAATCACAGTTACTGCAGCTTATCGTCCATGGTTTGGTCACTACACAGAGAAAAGAGTTGTCTGCTTCCTGCTCCATTCTCTGTGTATCAGCTGCTGAGAACACATGATCAATGGGGGTGTAAGATGTCCTGGTAATGATAATATATCTAACCTGAGAAACCCCTTTAAAGAGGACAGGTGAACTCCCCAGACATGTCTATTTTAGGAAATACTTGCATTCCCTATATATTAACAATTCTGGATATATTTTATATCTCTGCATTGTGATTTCTCTCTGTTATTCCTCCTGGAAATGTATGAATAAATTGACAATTGGGCGATACCATTTTTCATATGAAAAGGGCAGGTTTCGTCCGAGTCCGACACCAATATTTTCGTGTCCTGATTTCTTATAGCACTAATAAAGAACGTGATCTGCAAGGAGAGTGCGTGACCTATACGACAATAAAATGACAATTGCCAGCAAACCCGTCGTAAATATTGTTTTGAAATTCTCCGACTTCTCCTATGGTAAGGTGATTTATGAAGCAGTTATCAGTAGTGAGTCACTAGGTTAGCACCCAACAGGTAGGTGGAGATCACGTTGTTCAGTAATCATACCTGGATCGACGCCTGGGCTGCTGCCAGGTTTTGTCTGTGTTACTTGTTGTAATATGTTTGATTCCATTGTACAAATGGAATGTGCTTTATTTTAATAGACTTCATGCCTATCGTGTGCCAGAAAATGCTGAATAGATGACAAATACTATAAACGGCAGATAAAGAAATAGTCGAAAGTGATTGAGATTGATCAGATGTAGATCAGCTAAGAAACAGCCGCCAAGAAAAGACAATAGGAAAGATTTATAAAAAACTAACGCAAGCAAAAAGTTATGAGTCACCCAGACCAACCAGATGGTTCATTTTATTTTGCAATAATTTTGGTAAAAGTCTCCAGTCTGGGATGTGCCAGAGGGGGCACCAAGAAAACACTTTGCAGGGCAGTGATTGGAAACTTTTACCCTATGTAAAGGAAATCTTAGCTGTGACTCTATTACACCTATTGACCCAGTTGACAGTTAGCTAGGTTCTTGTACCATATATTCACAGTGAGCTTGGTTCTTGTACTGTATTTAGGCAGTAAGCTGGGTTCTTGTACCATATATACACAGTAAGCTTGGTTCCTGTACTGTATTCAGGTGGTTAGCTAGGTTCTTGTACCATATATACACAATTAGCTTGGTTCTTGTACCGTATTTAGGCAGTAACCTGGGTTCTTGTACCACAAATACAAAGTAAGCTTGGTTGTTGCAGATCATTTTATACACTTTAGAATGGTAGAGATCACACAAGTTTCATACAGCACAGGACCCATGATTGTCTTTATCTACCGCCTTGTTAAAGGTTTAGCCTCATTACAGCTTCTCTAACCCGTAGCATTTTCTTGTGATCACCAGGGGAAGATACATGTGGCTGAAAGTAGTGACCCTGTGTTCTAGCCCAATAACGTTTCACCTGTAAGATGTCCTCATATGGCATATGCACAGGGGTTATTTTCATAAGACAGCCCCTTTAAATATTTGATCTTAACAGCAACTGTGAGATTTTCACAAACAATGTTTTTGAAGCTGTAAAGGGGTACTCCAGCTCCTATTTTTTAACCCTTCCAAATGCTTACAATACATATACTCACATGTCTGGCAAAGACTGTTCACCTGAATGGAGACTCTCCACTGGATCCCTGACCAATCGGACAGGTAAGTATACCATGTGCGCTATTTTAAGCCTTACAGTGTTAAACATAGGAGCAGGAACACCCCTTTAAATGGTCACAGAAGATGCACTATCATAAGTTATCTCAAGGTGCTTATTTACGTGAGAATTTCCTGCTAGAAGATTACAATTTTTGGTCGACCCTGTGGATGACCTAATACATGTAATGGAGATTCCTAAATTTCTTTGCTACAAATTTATTGTGTAAAACCACATTAGTCTGCTTTCAACACATGTAGCAATAGGTTATAGTTTATATTCGGTGTCTAAAATTTCTCTGCGTAAAATAAATAAATAAAAAATGTGTAAAAATACAAAGATCGCACAAGTCATATGCACACAATGCAGATTGATGTGAAATATTTCCAAAAATAAATCACGTCACAAGAGGTGCCAATACTTTTGCATATAAAGTATATACATCCATCTTATATTAGAGGTTATATAGTCAGCCTTATACAGGAAAGCCACAAAAGCTGAATAGTTAATCCATTGTGGCAGGGAGCACGGAGCGTACATGCTGCAAGTCCCCGAGGCCTAGAGCATCATACGCGGGGACCAGGGAGACAAGGCTCGGGTTGCTAAGAGTCCATGGAAACAAATCCCAGAATCCTCGGGATAGCACAGTCATATTTCTCAGCAGATTCTGCATCTTTTATACTAAGGGGATATAGAAAAGTTCCAGGAAGAAAAAGCAACATGGAACTGTCTGCAATGAGGATGCATCTGTGTATAACACAAGTCCAAAGTTACTGAGGACCTCCATATTAAGACGAAGATTCTGGGAATAAATCAGGTACGTGTGCTAAATAGATCAATTGCTAGATTTTAGGCATGGCAAATACATATGCATTTGCTTTGTGCAGAGGCGTAACTTAAAGTTCCTGGGTCGGGTGTGAAAAATCTGTAATGGGGTCCCTATATAACATGTGCCATTTTGAATAGTAGTAATTTATGTGGCAGCCGGACCTCCGAGGCTCCCTCAGGTGCCAGGGCCAGGTAACGACTGCTACTCTGTACCCCCTATAGTGACACCCACGGGTGTTAAGTTATCTTCATGGGTAAACCCTATGAACAATGAGTAAGGTAAGCATGGATAGGTGCCAGGTGTACACTGAACAGAAAATGCGTGATTCCTAAATCTAGATGATACCGTAAGCGGTCTGCAGCTATTACCGGCTGTGTGCTCTGATAGCTTGTACTTGTTTGCTTCCGCTTGCATCAATGGTTGGCTTAAAATATTACCATTTTGTCAAAGTACTAACAAAATCAAGGTACACAAAGGGATATGGTTATCCAAAAAGTGACAATGTTAACAGTTTGTCACCTAGACAACTATTTGTGGTCTGGATAATACAGTCCATGTGACGCATTTCCCAGCTTTATTGGGTCTCATCTGAAACAAACCCATTGCCTGATAGTGATCGCTGAGGATTATTATTATTATTTATTTATATAGCACCATTAATCCCATGGTGCTGTACATTATTATATTAATCCCATGGTGCTGTACATTATTATATTAATTCCATGGTGCTGTACATTATTATATGAATTTCATGGTGCTGTACATTATTATATTAATTCCATAGTGCTGTACATTATTATATTAATTTCATGGTGTTGTACATTATTATATTAATTCCATGGTGCTGTACATTATTATATTAATTCCATGGTGCTTTACATTGGAGGGTTTAGATACAGTACACAAAATATACAGAATAAATATAATACTAACAATGACTGACTGGCACAGTGGGGTAGAGGGCCCTGCCCGTGAGGGCTTACAATCTATGGGGGAAGAGGGATAGAGACAAAAGGTGAGGTGGAGACTGTACAGATGGCAGTGCAGTGATAGTGTTATTGGAGGTTGTAGGCCTTCCTGAATAGGTGAGTCTTCAGGGCCTTCTTGAAGCCTGTGATTGTGGGGGTCAGTCTTATGTGTCTTGGCAAGGAGTTCCAGAGTATGAGGGATGCATGGGAGAAATCTTGGAGATGGTTGTTTGAAGAGTAGATAAGAGGAGAGCAGAGTAGGAGGTCTATGGAGGACCGGAGGTAGTGGGAGATTAGGTCAGAGATACTGTATATGGAGGGGACAGGTTGTGGATGGCTTTGCATGTGTAAGCTCCAGCCGAAATATGGGCCTGCTGTCCATTACTAAGAGCGTTATTTGAGCACAGGACACTAGACCTATGGTCAGGCTTCGCTGTGATGTAGAGGGTTTGGTTCAGGTGAGCCAGGGTCGTCTTGGAAATGTTGTCACACATGCCTGTCTTAATTGTTCCTTACAGGCCAGGGAAAGCTTCCTAGGAACAAAGTATGCAAAAAAAAGTTCTCCAATGGGAGGGAGAATGTCTCTCTAGTGTTACTTATTGTGAGGTAGCTATCCTATAAATCGAAGTCCAACAATGTAACAAGCCTTGCAGCACAGGACATGGAGCAATGCTCCCCAAATGGTGGCTCAGGAGCCTCATGTTACATAGTTATATAGTAGATGAGGTTGGATGAAGACATCAGTCCATCAAGTCCAACCTATAACACTACAATCCCCTACAGTGTTGATCCAGGGGAAGGTCCCCGGCATATGGTCCACAGCTGTTGACAGCGGCAAATAACTGTGGACTAGTGGCACCAAGGTCGACAGAGGATTACTAGAATTTGGGACTAGGATCTATTCTAAACCATATCACTGGCAGTTTACAGTAGAGTAAAAGCCATATCAGTCATATCTTTAGCCTCATACTTCATCTGCAGTTTGCATCTTTTTCAGAAGGCTGGACATACGCATCATTTAGTCACAGGCGCATGCATGTGTGCGGGGGAATTGGGCGGCATAGCTATCAGCTGAATGAGCATCTGGTGACAGCAATTAAAGGTGTGTGCGCATCATAAGAACAGACTTCCTTGGGACAGGAGACATGGTATAGTCACAATCTTCAGTCATGGAAGGCAGATAATACCACATGTTGGGAATCTATGAAAGATGATAATTTCCAGACAGCAAAACTTATAGGAAATGAGACTAGAATGAATTTTCTTTGACATCAAAGAGTTGTAAACGTGCAAATGAAATCTGATTATTTCTAATTCATGCAAATTGCTCATGACTGGTTGTTAATCTTTGTAGATGGAAAGTGTTGACATCATTATGATTTAGGAATAATAATTATGCCTGGGGAGAATGAGTAATGGATGCCTTTCCCTCCATCGCTGACAAAAATAAGATGTTGAAAGCATAAAAACAAAATACGAAATAAAAAGAACAAAAATATACAAGATTCCAATCCGTGTCTTGTATTCAATGGCATAACCCTCAATCTTTTCGGAGAAAATATTTCTTGCCACTAGGGGAGCTACTGATTTACAACGTCTTATTGAGTTTAATGGTGGCTGTATAATCCCAATATAGTGATGGAGAATTTGAGCATTTAGCTGGATGTTTGTGTGGAAACAGGAGATTTGGAGAATCAGAAAAACAGAATTCTAACATTAATAAGAATTTTAGACTCCTGGAGATAACTGGCCCCTTCCGGCTTTACGAGCGCTCCCATTGAAGTAAATGGGAAGTGTTTAGAAGCGCTCGCGTGTACGGCTCGGAATGAGCCGAGCGCTTATGCCATGTGAAGGGGCCCTAAGTCTGTACTGAGAATCTCTCTTGCTAGTTTCACACTAGTTTTGTGGGTTTCGCTTAGGGTTTCCATTTTTCGGGCCCCCATCTGCTCAAAAAAATCATAGACTATAATGGGGGCCACCGAGTTTCCACCCAAATTGGCAGAGAGAAATCCTGCTTGACCTTTCTCTCCGCGTATTTTGAGTGGAATGGGGGACCGAGTGTGACCGCAGCCTTAGGGAGTTCCATAGAAATGAATGGAGTAACAGTGCACATGCTCAAGAATGTTGCATTCTAAAAATGGGGGCATGGGTTTTTTTTCTCCTAATCAGGAGGGGTCCCAAAAGTTTGACCCCACTGAACAGTTGGACGTGTTTGGCTAGTTTAGCGATCTGTACTTCAGATTTATGTACTGCCACTTTTTACATAGACTCAAAAATGGTCTCAGTTTTGCTCGATTAAGGGAGTGTCATAGAAAGTAACATTTCAGGACAGAAGTTTTAGACATAGATGCGGCAAACGTATCAAACATCATGCAGCATTTGATAAATGTGGTGCAAAATACAGACGTGGACTCCAACAAAACTGACTTTGAAAATTTCCCTCATAATAAATTCCTCCCCAATGTTTTCCCACCCTACTGTCATAAGTAATGACCAACAATATTGATCCATGAGAAACATTCTCAGTCCTCAAACCCCAAGACGGTAATGTGCAAGTTTCATTTGGATGCAAAACTAGATAGGGGAGATTTTGTATTCAATGCCTGACTTCATATCCACTGCACTGGTAGATTTACGAGGAGACCACACCTCTTCATAAACCCAATGCACCCGCACACTGAAAACTATCAAAATGATAATACATCTAGGTCACCGCCATCTATGAAAGTGGTGTGAATGGCACAAATCAGGAAAAAAAATTAAAATATATCACACAATATTGTCTAAAGCCAGCCATACACAAGAGATGGTTGTTGGCCAATTGCACTGGGACCCGCTGAGCAACTAGTGTGTATGGGGTCCATCCTACTCTTTCCCAGTGGCAGATGTTGGGGGACAGAAGGATCAGGTAGGTAGATTTCAACATGCCCAATCCTTTTGTACTCAGATAGATCAGCCTTCTCCCCTTTCTTAGCACATAAGAGAACATATGCATGTCTTCTTAAACCTAGTATCCAGGTACATGGTGGAGCTGGGCGATATGCAGTAGCTGTTGGCCAAATGGGCTTTCAGCTAACCACCATCACATGTTCATGACCAGTCTGTGACCTTTTAGTCAGTCCTATGTGAAACTAGACGTACAATGATATTTATCTGCAATCCGCAGGTATACAAACATGTCTGAGAGTCAGCATTGTCATGGTGATTATAGCTTAGACTGGTTAGTTTAGCTTCCATTCATACGGAAATGTTGATAGGGCGTCTTACTGTTTTTCTTGGCTAAAACAAAGTCAGTAGCCAGATGACTGAGAACCAGAAGTACAGCAGGTAATGTTTACCCACACTAGCCCCAAACATTGTGGTCTGAAACATCCACATGAAATAATTAGAACATGGACACACTGTAATTGCAAACTTGCTCAGTATATTTTGGACCAAATACAATGTACAGTCATACTAGACTGGTCAGATTTTCCCTTTGTTAGGAGCCCGACACAGTACAGCCCGGCCGGCCACATCAATAAATTGGGAATTACAGCTAATTTCTGGGGTGCACTTGTACATAGTAGATGAGGTTGGATGAAGACATCAGTCCATCAAGTCCAACCTACAACCCTTCATTCCATAGGTTAACTTGGTACACCCCAATAAACCCAACGTCTAAAAAATACCATGAACGCCACTTTTATTAGAGACCCTTATCCTTCTTTGGACATTGGATCCATTTCCCCAGAATGCAGCATAAAATCAAGTGGCATGGATCATTTTCAGTGTAAATCTACTACATAATGGGTCACTCAAGTGGTGTCAACTAGGCATGTCCCTTAACACTAGACTAGCTGGGAACAGGATTTCCAAAACTCCAACTATTTTCTTGTATGGAGGGTACACAGAGAATGGTATGATCAAAAAAAAAGTCAGTGGCGGTGCCGGGGATGTAAACACTTCATTGATGAAATAAGCCAAAGAAGGATGTCAGGAATCATTCTGATGAAAAGTCAAAGCAAAGACTAGCAAATTGCAGCCAAGAACAACGCTGGTGATACAGATAACTGCCTGAAAGCACAACTCGTTCCGTAGCATGGTGGACTATAACAGCAAATGAATAGAGATGAGCGAGTACTGTTCGGATCAGCTGATCCGAACAGCACGCTCCATAGAAATGAATGGATGCACCTGGTACTTCCGCTTTGACGGCGGCCGGCCACTTAACCCCCCCCCGCGTGCGGCTACGTCCATTCATTTCTATGTGAGCGTGCTGTTCGGATCGGCTGATCCGAACAGTACTCGCTCATCTCTACAAATGACCAATCTGAGGACCATGGTCTACTAGAGGAAGACAAAGAGAAAAGCTCAAAAATTGTGTCACTGGGCAGAGGAGAAACATGACCTGATCAGATGAATCCAGATCACTCTTGCACATGCTGAAGGGAGGGGTAGAATTTGGCGCAAGCAGCACAAACCATGATGAATCTTTCCTGTCTGGCGTTACTAGTTCAGACTGGTGAGGTGATGCAATAGGTTTAACTGGCACACCATGTGTCCTCTGATAACTGTGGACGCCATGATGAATTGCTACCATTCTAAAGGCCAAAGGAGGTCCTTCAATCTACTAAAGGGGGGTCTCCCAGTAACCAATCTTTGCAGGTATAGGTGGGCTGTGCTTTTGGCCTCTATATAATACGGTTTCCAAGAAGCAGAGGAGTAGCCTGATGCCTCAGTAACAGGCTTCACCTAAAATATTATACCACCGTCTTGGGGACATTTGGCCATCTTTTCTGCAGATCCATATCAAAAGTGTTTCCTAACAAATATATGCAGGTTTATGTATCAGGATTCTTTATAGGATAATGACAAGTGTAGCATTTTTCTTTACATATGCATTTAGTGCGTCTCGGTCAGCCCTCCGCTGCGGCTGCATTAGGACAAGTCTAATCCACAGTTACTCTGCAATTTGAGAATGTTGTCACGGCCATTTGCTCCCACGTAAGCAGCTAGTATTTACATTGTTGGGTTGGGTAACCTGTCATTTACGTCACATGACCACATTAACCTATCACGGCATTCTGTTGGAAACACATTTCAAATGTATGTGCAAAATAAAATGGTCTTTGTTGCCCAAAGCAACCAATCACAGCACAGCTTTCATGTTGTATTTTGCTCTTGTGAAATGAAAGCTGCACTGTGATTGGTTGCTATACAGCTTTTCTTTTACACATACTGCAATGGAAAAGCAGTGAAAAACAAGTGTTTTTTTTGGTGTTTTTTTCACGTTTTTTTTCAGCTGTGTTTCTGCTACATGTAGCTTAAGGCTAAGGCCCCACATGGTGTCCCGCAGCAAAAAAAAAACGCTGTGGGAAAAAAACGCAGCGGCAACACATCGCGGTTCTTCCCGTTTTAGACAGAAAGTTGGCAGTGGTTTCCTACAAAACTACGGCATCTACAAAACTACGGCTCTGTGTATAGTCCTATTGAAATGTAGGGGTCAGTACTTACATCCGCAATTGCAGTTGCGTGCATGAGGCGTTAGGCTCACACATTTCTCCAATATCCATAAGATATGCCTTAAATGGTGGATATATGGTATCTATTTCCAGAATTGGAAATATCCCTAAGGGTAAGTTCACACAGGGGTTTTTGGTCAGGATTTTGAGGCCGTATCCGCCTCAAAATCCTGACCAAATAGACAGCTGCCATTGAAATCAATGGGAGTCAGTCAGGTATTTTTTCCGGGAGCCGTTTGTTCCGGCTCCCGAAAAAAAGAAGCCACATGCTCATTCTTTCAGGCGCATTCGCCTCGCGACATCCGCCTGAAGACACTCCCTCCCAACTAGGCCCATTGATTTGGGCCTAATCTGGAGCGGAGTGCACGACTGGATGCCGGTACACTGCACCAAAAAACCCTGTGTGAACTTACCCTAAACCCCCGTCCTGCCTGGTGACACACCCATTATAAATTGAGAAGTTGCCGCACATGCATGGCTCTCACCATTCACTTCTATGGTAGTTCCAAATACCGTGAAGTAAGCGTGCAAAGAGCACACAGAGCAGCATAGTATACAGCTTGTACAGGACATCTTGTATATCGGAGCAGCATAGTATACAGCTTGTACAGGACATCTGGTATATCGGAGCAGCATAGTATACAGCTTGTACAGGACATCTTGTATATCGGAGCAGCATAGTATACAGCTTGTACAGGTACATCTGTTATATCGGAGCAGCATGGTATACAGCTTGTACAGGACATCTTGTGTATCGGAGCAGCATAGTATACAGCTTGTACAGGACATCTGGTATATCGGAGCAGCATAGTATACAGCTTGTACAGGACATCTGGTATATCAGAGCAGCAGCTCACAATGAGATCACCATTGTTTGCTAATAATTTTCAGTACATCAGTATCAAAATAGCTCTCAGTGACGCAGATGACAGATAAGAAAGCAGTTACCATCAGGTTCACAGAACCATCATAACAGCAAAACATAATCACAACACTATACACAGTATGTGGACTCATAGGAAATGTATCTCATGTGATCTAAAAGATACTGCTTTTAGCATTCACTGTATTCATCTGCTGCTATGTCACTGCGGTTATCCAGGATACTGCGGCATGTTGCACTTTAAGCTGCCATGGCTGCGGCCAGGTCAGTTGCAAACTCGCAGTGTATGGCCTTAGGATGGGCTCACATTACCATTGTTAATTGTCATTGCTGTCATTCGGCATAGGACATTAACATTGGCAGAGTAACGAACACAGACAGAGCCCCCTCCATCTAGGTTTACGTGACATTTTACAGTCACTGTATGGTGGATGGGATTGTAGCGAATCCCATCCGCACACTACGGGAAAATACACGCAGCAATTTCCAAAACCATTGCAGTTTTGGAAATAGCAGCATGTCGATTATATCTACGGAAAAGCCGGTGATTTCTCTATTGTTATAATTGAAGCAGAAAGTCCACAGAGGAAACCTCTGCAAACTTTCAGTGGAAACCCCTGGGGAAAAATTGCGAAGTGTTGCCATGGTTTTTCCTGCAATGCTTTTTTGCTGTGGCCCGCTACGTGGGGCCTTAGCCTAAGTCACTGTTGACTTTGACTCAAAAAACTGAACCAAAAAAATCAGTTTTTCCGCAACATGAGGTCTCAGCCTAAAGGCTCATTCACACCACAGGGTTCATCGGGCGGCACCTGTAAAACAGGATGTCTGTCCTAGTATTGTATGCTAATGTCATTGATGTCTATTGTGTAGTATGTCTGAATCCACCTAGATTGTCTCCTTTATGAGGGCAGACAATGGCAGTTGTACCATATTTGTACAGTATCTTGTTGTATCCTGGTGTAAGGAAGCATGCACAAGGAGTTCACGCTTGCTCATTCTGAACGTAAAACTCATTCAGAGTGAGCGGTGTAAAAAACAGATCCCATTGACTTGAATAGGTGCCGGAATACAAGCGCTACCCATTGAAATCAATGGGAGGCTTTTTACCTATTGATACACGCGTACGTGAAAGCAATAGGTAAAAAAGCCTCCCATTGACTTCAATTGGTAGCACGTAAGACAGAACCCATTGAAGTCAATGGGATTCTGTTCGACTCCGCTCACTCTGAGCGTGTTTACGTGTCAGAATGAGCGGAGTGTTAACTCCGTGTGAAAGCAGCCTTACATAGTATAGTTTAGTCCACAGTTTCTCGATGCTGAACATAGAGCACGCACATGATAAATTTATTGCCACAAATGAAATCACAGTCCCAGACTCAACCAAATCAAATGAGAACAATATCCAAACTATTGCGACCAGAGTAATGAACCAATTCATTTTCGTAGCTGTATTGATAATCCCTCGAAATATCCACCTAAGAGCTCATTCACACTTGTGTAATATAGATACGTATTCATTTCTTTTCTTGAGAAAACAATAAGTTTTAATGAGTCTATTCACAATTCAGTTTTAGTTTGTTTGTTTTTTTACATCCATACACTGGATACGTATAAGTACCTTATACACGCAAAACAAAAATTTCAATGGATACGTATAGGTACCTTTCTAGGGTTGAATTTCAAAAAGCATTTTCCATGTAACATGGTTCACGTGTATTTGTCTAGTTTTTCTCCTCCATATACCAACATTATAATAAGAGCTACAAAATTAGCTACATTTGTAACAAGACAAAAAAGAAACATAAACTCAGAACAGAAACTGATACAATACAAAAGCAGAACAATCCATTGTGATCCGTATCTTGCCAGTGTGAATGAGCCTTAAAATCCAGAACATAAGAAACTCAAGTCTGTCTCTACCTGGAATGAATTACACGGGCTTTAAACACAATCTGATGAGTGAAGCTGCCGCACACTTACCATGGTGATACAAGAAGATCTTAGGACGTCAACCTCTCCACTGATTCCAAAACTTTCAGGACAATGTACCTTGTGATGGCTTCAAAGTCCCGTCTCACGCTTATCTAGCTCAGCATGCCAGTTTCCTTGTTTCCCTTCCTTATCTGCATATCTATTTTATGAAAAAGAAGCAGAAGAGCATTGAAAGTTGTCAAACTGGAATCCCAGCTTTAGCCCTGCCCTGCACACCTTGACTACACAGCTGCTTCCGCCCTGACTCACCTGGACATGTGAGAGGCTGCAGTGACTAGACCTGGCCGTGCTCCTTACTGGAAGCGCCAACAATGGCTGTCAGTCTTCCTCCTCCATTGTAAGGAACAAGGAAGTATATAAATCTGGAATAAATGCACTTTCATGTGTACTCGTGTTCTTGCAAAATATTGCTTGTACTGACAAGTAGCTTGCTCATAGCCAAAAAGATCAATACAATACAAAACAATAACTATAACACTATACGCTGCGTTATTACGGTGACATTAGTCAGCTGGAGACCAAAAGACTTACCTCTTCTTAGGTTTAGTAAGAACCTGGCCATTCTCTGCTCTGAACAACAGCTCCTATATCTGGGTCGGAAGGTCCTGAGCGTTTGGACCATACCCTTCATAAGGCCTTTTTCACTAGACCACATTTCACGTTTGGATGACGTCCGTGCTTTTTCGTTGATGACATACGTATCCATTTCAATGTACTTATTCAGACCTACGGTTAGTGAAAAAATTGGAGCATGGTCGTTTGTCATCACACCCATGAAAGTCTATGGGTGTAATCCATTTTTTACAAACTCGGAGCAAAAAGTTGAACAATAGGAAAAGTTGATCTGTTTTCTACAGTGCAGCGGCATCCAGTCGTGCTCTCCACTCCACCAATGAAGGGGCCTAGTTGGGAGTGTCTTCAGGCGGATTTGCCTCACGAATGAATGAACATGCCGCTTCTTTTTTCCAGGAGCCGGAACAAACGGCTCCCGGAAAAAGAACTGACTGATTTCAATGGGAGCCGTCGTTTTGATCAGGATTTTGAGGTGAATCTGGCCTCAAAATTGTGACCAAAAACTATGTGTGAACTCAGCCTAAGGGTGGTTTTACAGGTGCAGGTTTTGTTCAGGTATTTTTATGTAGTTTTCAAACCAAACCTACTGGGGACTCAGTACCAAGCTGCGCTCATATGACCATGTATAGGCTTGGAAATGTGGTCCATATACAGCCACATTTATTGGCCTGACCCCTGCTGAACTAAGATTACTTTGCTGATGGACCTATGCACTATTTTAAAAAGCTTAACTAATTTATTTTCCCATAAATCCATAGAACTGGTGAAGATAAACTTTGTATTATGTTTTATGTAAGAACTCTATGGGGGGGGGGGGGGGGACAAGGAGAGTTCCCCAAACAGAGAGACATCGGCAATATATAGGGACTAGAGATGAGCGAACACTGTTCGGATCAGCCGATCCGAACAGCACGCTCCCATAGAAATGAATGGAAGCACCTGTGACGCTGACTTTGCCGGCGACCGGCCGGCGTCACAGGTGCTTCCATTCATTTCTATGGGAGCGTGCTGTTCGGATCGGCTGATCCGAACAGTGTTCGCTCATCTCTAATAGGGAACATTCTTTTTCATAACACAGCTGAGTTATCAGGAATTACTATCTAGTAGAGATGAGCGAACACTATTCGAAACAGTCGTTCCGAATAGCACGCTCCCATAGAAATGAATGGACGGGTGGTTAAGCAACCGGCCGCCGGCAGTCATGGAAGCGGTGACTGGCCGCTTCCATTCATTTCAATGGGAGCGTGCTATTTGGAACGGCTGTTCCGAATAGTGTTCGCTCATCTCTACTATCTAGCCTTCTCCTGACAGATAGAACCAATTTATTGCTGTAGACATATCTCTGTCTTTCTCCTTCTCTTCCTCCCTCTTCCCCTCTCTGTAAAGCCCATTGCAACCTGAGACTGTTAGTGTAGGAGTATGGACAGAAATGAATATATCAGATATATCAAATAAGAAGTATAGGAAGGAGAAATACTTACAGACACAGGCACTTTTCTTTATTGAAGTTTGTTCCTTTCACCTGAAATATTCATGTATGAAAAATAAATAAAAATGT
Source organism: Leptodactylus fuscus (assembly GCF_031893055.1). Taxonomy (NCBI): domain Eukaryota; kingdom Metazoa; phylum Chordata; class Amphibia; order Anura; family Leptodactylidae; genus Leptodactylus; species Leptodactylus fuscus. Next base: position 36,728,290 of record NC_134270.1, on the reverse strand, counting down.
ACTTATGCTTTAAGGGGAGTCTGTCAATGGGGCGAACCATATTAAACCAACAATAAAGTTACACAGGCCAGGCTCACCTGATTGTAGCATCTTTTTCTGCATGATAATTCGTGTCTCCGTTGCTGAGATATTAATCTATTTCACATTATGCAGATGAACAATCTGGAACATTGAGGACCTTTCTCAGCGCCCTAAATGGGGTCATCCAGAATAAGAAAATGTCAACTATTTCCTTACAAAAACAGTGCCATACATGTCCACCTGTGTGGAGCTTTTAATATCTTTGCCTGTTTTTCTTGACTTGATTCCGTTATAATATTATAATAAAATGTATTTAATAGAAATCACAGACTGTCAGGCTACCCCTGTGGCTGCTCTTGTTCTGCTGGATATTACTTCTGCCCAGTATATAGTAACATATATTAGCCTGGCATCACCACTAGTATCAGTCTGCTGTGGGTAATGACTGTAGTTAAAATGCCAGGTGTCTTAGTTCTTGGTAAGGAGCTATAAAGTACGGTAAATATGAGGAATAATTTGGCCTTAATGGAGGAAATACATAAATGCGTGTAACATAGCTGTATGTATGTATCTACCTACAGGTGTAGCAGGTATTACCGTACCATGGTACTACATGCACTGTAGTGCACTGTAACAGAGAGTATATTAGAACGGAATGCTACTGTTATACTTAGGATAGGTCACCAATAACACATCAGAGGGGTCTGGCACCCATCACCCCTACCAATCAGCAGTGTTTAGATAAGTATTCAGACGAGTGCTTTAGGCCAGTGGTCCCCATCCACCAGTCCGTGGAACAGTTTTTTTTTTTGGCTAGTCCAGGGGCCTGCACGCTGGGTTCAGTCTTAGCTGGATACTTTGTGCTAGGCCACGTTGCTATGGTAAGATGTAAACTATCGGGTAGCGCAGGGTCCTGTAGTTGCTAAGGATGTCGCGCTACATGATAGTTTACACGTTAGCATAGCAACGTGGCCTAGCGTGAAGTATCCAGCAATTCATCATGCCCGCTCAGATGCTCATGTCACGCCCACCTGCCCCACAGAACATCCCAGAAGAGAGCCTTCCTGTCCACATGGTGGAGCCTACCTATAACCCCCACCCTCATATGACCAAAGCCCTGCCCCTGCCCCACACCACACCACCCCGCCCTTTCGGGCCAGGGAAAAATGGTCTTGCTTGAAGCCAGTCCCTGGTGCAAAAAAGGTTGGAGACCACTGCTTTAGGCTGTTCAATACTTACTCACTACTCAGTACAGCGCTGTACAGTGTATAGTGGTTGTGCTTGGTATTGCCACTCAGCCCCATTTCTTGAATGGGACTGAACTTCAAACCGGGTTTTTGACCAATGAACACGACACCATATGACTGCATATGCTTCGAACAGTGATTGCACAAAACCCCTCTGATAATAAATCCCCCCAAAACCCTTTAACACTATCTATCTATCTATCTATCTATCTATCTATCTATCTATCTATCTATCTATCATCTATCTCCTATCTATCTATCTATCTATCTATCTATCTATCTATCTATCTATCTATCATCTATCTCCTATCTATCTATCTATCTATCTATCTATCTATCTATCTATCTATCTATCTATTTTATGTCAAGGTTAAAACAAATAGGATTACATGATATGTGATAACTACATAACAATGAATATACATACAGTATGAAATAACCGACGTGACACTTATTTGGTGGTAAATAAAATTTGGCCACAGTTTTTATTAAAGGTAAAAATAACCATTGGAATAAAGGTAACATATAGCTTTGGTATGAGGAAGTTGTAAAAATCCAGCATTCAGCGTCTTAATAAAAGTTAACTAAACTAAAAATATTAAGTTTTCTTAAGACGCTGAATGCTGGATTTTTACAACTTCATCCTCATACCATTTGTGTTTCTTGGCCGAAGAAACTTGTTATCCGTGCATCCTCGTCTTCCTTTTCAGTGAATGAGTGAAAAACATTCAGTGTTTATTTTGCAAGTGGGCTGTTATTTTCCCTTCACCCTTGTTCCCTAAACATATAGCGGTACTATTCCGTTATCGGGCCAGCAGCAGCGCATTTCAGCACCAGCTTTCGGGACAGCAGTTCAGTTCAGCAGCGGGAATTACAATGACATCCGAGGACTGCTGGCCCGATGCTTGTGCCCAGTAGCCAGTACATCAATGACCCCCCCTCCATCTCCTCCTCCTTCCAGTGCTGCCCCCCAGCTCTCCTTACATCTACCCCGTACCCTCTCCCCGCCACATGACTAAGCCGATGCTGGCCCGATGATAGAGGCCGTGCTTGTGTGTAGTAGGCAGTACATCGATCGATGCCCTCATCCTCCTCTTCCTTCCAGTGCTGCCCCCCAGCTCTTCTTACATCTGCCCCGTACCCTCTCCCTGTAATAGGCCTCACCGTAAATCTTGAGCAATGAATGCTACTAGATAGCCGCCGGACGCTGCAGAAAGTTTGTCCCTCCGGCTCGCTGTAGCTCACCGTTCCTATAGTCGGCGTGTTTCTTGTCAGGGCCTGGATTGAGCCCCGGTGTCTTTCCTTTCGGTCTCGGTACTAGCGCTGAGGTGAGGCCTAGTCGTGTGGCGGGGAGAGGGTACGGGGAAGATGTAAGGAGAGCTGGGGGGCAGCACTGGCAGGAGGAGAAGGATGGGGGAGGGGGGTCATCGATGTACTGGTTACTGGGCACAAGCATCGGGCCAGCAGTCCTCGGATGTCATTGTAATTCCCGCTGCTGAACTGCTGTCCCGAAAGCTGCTGCTGAACTGCGCTGCTGCTGGCCCGATAACGGAATAGTACCCATATAGCTTAGGCTAGGTTCACATTTGCGTCAGAGTCTCCTTAAGAGAGATTCCACTGAAAATCGTCAGAGAGAAAAGACCGGTTTCAGTATAAAAATGGCGGAAACCTGAAGTCCACCCGGCGGACCACATAATAGTCTATGGGATCTGCGGGGGTCCGCTGGTTTAGTGACTAGGCTCTCCATTGATCGGGTCGCCAACAGAGAGCCCTGCGCAAGTGTGAATTTTGCCATAGCTGAAGTATCAGATGTCTTATCCCCCTCTAATAAAGCCACGACACATACACCAGGGGGGTTGGGCAGGCAGCTTCATTGATAACAACCCTGGAGTCTGACCAAGACCCCAGCGCCCGACCCAGACACCAGAACTGCACCCATATTTAATGCCACAGTAGACTTGCTTTGAACCAGGCACAGGGTCAATTTCTGTATAGACCCAACAACCAATCATAATTATCAAATCTTCCCTTTGACCTCTATGATATCAGACTTGTTAAACAGCCATTGACCAAATAAAGTTTGCCCAGTGACCACCTTCAAAACATTCCCCCCAAAATTACCTCAGGAAAGAAACCAATACATAACCAGGCACCTCCCTTTTAGGGCATATCTAAAGGTGGTCATCAAAGGCGTGGCGTGAAGCTTTTTGCACCCCAATATAAGATGAGCGAGTAGTATTCGTTCGAATACCTCGCTCCCATAGGAATGCGTGTAAGCGGCCGAACACCAAGGGGTTAAGCGCATCAAATATTCACTGCACTTAACCCCTGGTGTTCGGCCGCTTACACGAATTCCTATGGGAGCGAGGTATTCAACCGAATACTACTCGCTCATCTCTACTTTAGGATAGTGGTATATTTGATGTGGCAGGGGGACCTTTAGGCCTCCTCAGGGTTCAGGACTTGTAGTGAATGCTACTGCTGTACCCCATGGTGGTCATCATACACCTTCCATATCTGTCATCTGAACATTTCTCCAGCTAACAGCTATTCCTCCAGGCATACGTGCTTGGTTTCACTGAACGTGCATATACTCTCAGTGGGAAGACGGAAATACACCCCGGCCTGACAACACTGTTGGTGGAGCATCTCCTCTCAAAATAAAGACATGTTGCATTATCATGTGTTAAGGGAGACCTGGATGACCTCCTTACATAGAAGTCTTAGATCTTATGTGTCCAAGTACCTTAACTAGATGGTCAGTATCGTATAATTACACCTGTGTCTGGAAGATCTGCAGGTGAGTCAGTTTTCTGGTAAGACCGAAACAAGGAAGACAAAAGTACACACAGGTTAAATATGTGACAAGACAACAAGCTTTCTAAGTAACTGAAGAGCCTAAGGGCTTGTTCACACAGGGCAAGAAGGGGCGGATTTTGATGCCGAATCCACCTCTGAATCCGCCCTCTCACAATAGAGGTCTACAGTATGTAGACCGCTAGCTTCCTTTTTTTCTGTGAGCGGTATGCTCCTGCTCACGGAAAAAAGAAGCTGCCCTTTCTTCAGGCGGATTCCGTGGTTGATTCAGCCCTGGCGTCCACCTCGCGGCAGCACCCTCTTGACTGGGCTCATTCATTTGGGCCTACTCCGGAGTGGGAAGCCGCGACTGTCAAACCGCAACAGTCGCAGCAGGCACATTTTGGTCCTATTCTGACGCGGCTTCCCGCGTCAAAATCAGGACTAAAATACACGGTCCCGTGCCCGTAGGGTAAGTTCACACAGCGGAAACCTTTTCTGCCATGTGTTTTTTCTGCGTGGCTAGCCGCAACAGGATGCCGATGCACTGCATCGGCATCCCGTCACGTCATCCAGCTTCTGATTGGGCCCGAATGTATAGGCCTAAGTAGGAGGGTGTCTTGAACCACGGACGCCGCAGCCGACGCGTAAAGATAGGGCATGTTGATTCTTTTTCCTGCTAGCTGAAAAAAACTGCTAGAGACTCCCATTGAAATGAATGGGAGCTGGTTTTGCAGGCGGATTTTGAGACGGATTCCTCATCAAAATCCGCCTGCAAAAATCTCTGTGTGAACATACCCTTAGGGAGTCTTCACACGGAGTTTACGCTCCGCTCATTCTGAATGTAAACTCGTTCAGAATGAGCGGCGTTAAAACAGATCTCATTGATTTCTATGGGTGCCGGCATACACGCACTCCCCATTGAAATCAATGGGAGGCTTTTTTACCCTTTGCTTTCAATGTGATACGCACGTATGCCGGCACCTATAGAAATCATTGGGATCTGTTTTAAAGGGGTTGTCCCATCACAAGGATCCTATCTATACTGCTTGTTAATGTGGATGTAAGACTTTTCCTAAATACACTGCTTCAGCAAAACTGCTTTGTTTGTCCACTATCTTACTTTATTCAATTCATTGTTGACACAGCCCTTGACTTATCTGCTCAAAAGTCAAGTGATGTATCTGCTGCTCTCAGGGGGGAGGGAGGAGGGGCTAAGTGCAGGGAGCGAGCCTGTGTATCTAGCTATTCCTGTGTCTACACCACATGACCTAGGTTCCTGTTAGCAGATAGGGGAGAGGAGCTGCTTTCATTTCTTCTGTTCTCCCAGTTATCAGGCTAGCTAATTCAATTGTGTTCATTATGGCAGAGAGGCAGTCTCTGTATGTAACACAGAATGGAGTTGCTCCTGCCTGTACTTCATAGTCCAATATGGGTGGGTGGAGCTACACACTAATTTGGGGGCGGAGCTAAACGGCAGGTTGCATGTGAAACCTCTCCCACCAAATGATGCAAGAAACCAGGAAGAAAGAAGATTTTACAGCAGTGAAGACTGTTGAGTATGCGACGTGGGAATACCCCTTTAACGCCTCTCATTCTGAACGAGTTTACGTTCGGAATGAGCGGAGCGTAAACTCCATGTGAAGGCTTCCTTAGGGGAAAAAAAGAAGATCTGTCAACAGTCTTACTTTTTTCAGTACAATCCCAGAAATTGAACTATAAAAGAGATATATAGAAACTCTGCCCAAGGATGGGAATTATGGAGACATCCCTGGGCATTTGGGGGGTAGTGTACCATGAAAATGCAGTGTAATGTGCAGGCAGCATGTTATAGAACAGGGGGAGCTGATTCATATAGTTTTGTGGGAAAAGATTCAGTATAACTTACAGTCTAATAATACACAATTGGGTCTAATTTCTCATATTACACTGTTGTGGCTCAAATGTGTGGATAAAACTTCAAATTTTATTTGGAATATTTAAAAAACACATATATACAAAAATTAGTGATATCACACGCAGGTGAGGAAATAACTCCCTAATAATATCTTATATACCCAGTTTTAAACAACTGGCAGTTCCTAAATTGATCTGGGCATTAGGGAGTTAAACAGAATGACACAGCTCCCCACAAGATGTATTGATTGTGGGAGTTGTAAAGATAAGGACACTCTGCTAAAATAATCCCAGGCAGTATTGGCTGAATAGTGCGGGAGCTACAGATGTAATACTATGTTGACCAGGATATAAGATAAGATAAGATAATCCTTTAATAGTCCCACATTGGGGAAATTTCAGCATGTTACAGCAGCATAGTAATACAGATACAGGATAATACACAGTAATATAATACAGACGTAGGCACACATATGCTGAGAAGAGAAGAAATACTAGGAGTCCATAGCAGCTAAGGAAAAACGGAAGAGAAAGAAGGAAGACTTCATGGTCATCGTCATAATCATTAGTTCTCTGTGCGGAGTGTCTTTGCTTGGTTTGATGCAGATTATACAGCCTGGTCGCAGTTGGAAGGAAGGACCTGCGATAGCACTCCTTCTCACACTTGGGGTGAAGCAGACGGTCACTTACAGTGCTGCCAAGTCCCATCAAGGTCCCATACATGGGGTGGGATTTGTTCTCCCGCATGGAGGTCACCACAGACAGTATCCTTCTGGCACCCACCACCTGTATTGGGTCCAAGGGACAGAGCTGGCCCTCCTGATCAGCCTGTCAATGCTATTTCTGTCCCTGGTTGATATACTGCTCCCCCAGCAGGCCACGCCGAAAAAGATGGCTGAAGCAACCACAGAGTTGAAGAAGGCCCTAAGAAGTGGCCCCTGGACTCCGAAGGCCCTCAGCCTCCTGAGCAAGTAGAGTCTGCTGTGGCCCTTTCTGTGCAGCGCCTCCAGGTGATCAGCCCAGTCTAGTTTATTATTGAGGATCCCACCCAGATACTTATATGTCCTGACTATCTCAATACATGTTCCTTGGATCTCCACCGGGGTCGGAGCACCTCTCCGTTTACTAAAGTCCACCACCATCTCCTTGGTCTTCCCAGCATTAATCCTGAGCTGGTTCTGCTGGCACCATTCAACAAAATCCCGGTTTAAGTCTCTGTATTCCCTATCGTCGCCATCAGTGATAATGCCTACTATAGCAGAGTCATCGGAGTACTTCTGTAAGTAACAGCTAGATGGGTTGTGCCTAAAGTTAGCAGTGTACAGTGTGAAGAGAAATGGGGTAAGAACTGTACCTTGTGGTGCCCCTGTACTACAGATCACAGTGTCAGACATACCGTCTTGGGCTCTCACATACTGAGGTCGGTTTGTCAGGTAGTCTAGGATCCAGTTGGACAGGTGATGGTCCATTCCACCAAGGTTCAGCTTCTCCCTCAGTAGCCCTGGCTGAATGGTGTTGAACGCACTGGAGAAGTCAAAGAACATTATTCTCACAGTGTTCCGGGTTTCTCTAGGCGAGAAAGAGCTCTATGAAGAAGGTGGATGATGGCGTCATCTACCCCAATGCCTGGCCGATAGGCAAACTGGAGGGGGTCCAGAGCTGTGCTCACTAGGGGGCGTATGTGTGTCAGGAACAGTCTCTCTAGGACCTTCATCAGGTGAGATGTCAGTGCTACAGGTTGGTAGTCATTGTAGACCATCGGGTTGGGTTTCTTTGGGACTGGTACCACGCAAGATGTTTTCCACAGTCGAGGTACCACTACCAGCTTTAGTCTCATATTGTACATGTGCGTAATAATGCCACCTAGCTGGTCACTGCACAATTTAAGAACTCTTGCGCTTATACCATCAGGTCCTCCGGCCTTGTCTGGTTTAATCTTCTTGATTTCCCTACACACCTGAGACTTCTGCAGGATCAGATAGTCAGATTGCAGTTGACCGCAGGCCGGTGGGGGTTGGGTCTTGGTGTGTGAGGGGAGGGGGGTTGACTGACATGCTGGTGAAAGGAGCATTGGCTTGGAGTCAAATCTATTGAAGAATAGATTAAGCTCGTTAAGCCACTTCCTGTCCCCTCTTATCTGATGACCTGCCTTTTGTTTGTGCCCAGATATAGCCTTAAGGCTATCCCACACCTCTGAGATTCTACCCTCCCCCATCTGTAGTTCCATCTTCCGCCTGTAGTTGGCTTTCCCTTCTCTGATCAATTGTCTTAGCTCTTTCTGTACCGCCCCCAGGCTATTTTTGTCCCCAGACCTAAAAATTCTCTTTTTTTTCCTTGAGAAGAGTTTTAATTTCGGAGTTGATCCATGGTTTGTTAATTTGAGAAACACCTCACCTTTCTAGTTGGTACCGTGCTGTCCACGCAGAAATTAATGTAGTCTGTTATGCAGTGTGTGAGTCCCTCAATGTCCTCTGGAAATGAGTCTTGAAGCACTTCCCATAATGTTATATTAAAAACAGTCCCTTAGAGACTCAACACTTCCCTCTGACCAAATTTTCACTGTACGGGTAACCGCCGGTTCTCTGCGCACCAGTGGAGTGTATGTGGGTTGCAGATGTACCAGGTTGTGATCTGATCTGCCTAGGGGCGGTAGGGCAGATGAGTTATATGCATCCCTTACATTGGCAAAGAGCAAATCCAGTGTTTTGTTGTCTCTTGCTATGGTAACCTATGGCAGGTTACGTACTGAGTAAGGCCTGGTAGAGTGGATGCTGGAGAGACATGGTTGAAATCTCCCGACACTAGGAACAGGGCATGGGGGTGAGATGATTGCAGCTTGCTCACAGCAGCATGGAGGACTTCACAGGCAGCATCAGTTTTTGCAGAGGGGGGGACATATGCAGCTAGTACGATAACATGTGATAGTTCCCTTTGCAGGTAATAAGGTCTCATGCTCACGGCTAGCAGTTCAATGTTTTTTCCACACAATTGTTTCTTAACTACAATATGTCCTGGATTACACATCTCTCATTCACAAATATTGCAAGCCCTCCTCCTTTGCGCTTACCGCTCTCCAGCGTCCTGTCCGCACGAAGAAGTTTGAAGCCCTCCACGGAGGCAAATGTGTCCAGAGTGATTTCAGTAAGCCAAGTCTCTGTAAACAGCATCATACTGCACTCACGAAACTCCTGTTGATGCCTGGTCAGTGCTGTCAGTTCATCCATCTTATTCACAATTGATCTCACATTCCCCATGATGATGGACGGAATCACGTGCTTTTTGCGTTTTTTTCCTTCGCGTTTCAGTATACCGGCTTGTTTTCCGCGTTTTCTAAGGGGGATATACACCCCCTACTGATGTATAGGAGGGAAGCAGCTGGATACAACACAATTGTTGCTGAATCCTAGCAACAAAAGGATTAAACACTGTGATATTTTATAGTGTTAAAGTGCTCCTGCCTAATTGAAAGTGTGGCAGTCTTCTGATGAGTTTATGACCACTACACCCCCAGTTACAAAACATCAAGGGTCAATAGAGACATCCTGATAACATTGGAATGTTGTCTCTAACAACCTCCGCACCGCAAGACTCTCATATAGGCAAGGGAAAAAGAATGTATTTAAACCCTATGCCTATGAGAAATACGAGCACAGATGGTAGACATAACAACTCTCCACGCGTTTCCCCTGGCATTAGACAATATACCAGGTTCATCAGGAGAGTACAACTGCATAAGTCAATAGTTATGGACCCTAAGATGAAGGATTGTGGTAAAAACCACAGTTCTCGGCACCCTGATGGTGGATGCCGATACGTATGTTAAGCCCAAGGCTTCCTTAGAGGAAAAAAGAAAATCTGTCAACAGTCTTACTTTTGTCAGTACAATCCCAGAAATTGGACTATAAAAGAGATAGTTATATAGAAACTCTGCCCAAGGATGGGAATTATGGAGACATCCCTGGGCATTTTGGGGGTAGTGCACCATGAAAATGCAGTGTAATGTGCAGGCAGCATGTTATAGAACAGGGGGAGCTGATTCATATAGTTTTATGGGAAAAGATTCAGTATAACTTTCAGTCTATCCATATTTACTCTTAAGGAGTGGGCGGTCCTATCAGTGATTGACACCTCTATGTGTATGCAAAGTCATAAAGACGACGTTGTCAATGTTACGTGACAGGTCCCCTTTAAATTTTAGTTCTGTAAATTTTGGTAGGTAAATTCTTTATTTTATAGGGTATTTATTTTGTAGGGTATTCACATCTTGTGTAGAGCCAGCTTTAGGGCTTGTTTTGCCATAGGCACTCCTTATATTATATACCGAGTTGAAGCAGATACATGTGAGCACTTGTGTTCACTTGTAAAGAATTTAGATCACTTTGCAGAGATAAATTTTATCTTTGACTTCAAATAGTCTTTATCTCTTAAACCTTATAAAAATGTATTTAACTCTATTGTAAGCTGAAGTAGTCACGCTAACAGTGCAGCCACACATGGAGGGATATTTCTGCCATGGATCTTCACGTATTTCTAATACATGCTGATTCTGCTGTGGATTCACTGTGAATTTCGCCCCTATACATGGATGGAGTGGATTTATAAACAACAAAAAATATTTCAAATTCTACTTGCCTTCATCCTCAGTAGACGTGACAGTACGTGGTTTACAGTACCCCTATTGCATGGAATCCATCTAGAGTCATGGGGGACAATAGCAGATGTGCCACTAACTACACAGCACTGCCTAAAGAGTGATCCCGCAGAGAATTGTGTCATAGTGGTGATGGCATCTTAGTCCTCAAAAACAATATAGCAACTGTGGGGAAAGTAGCTCGGTAGCAGCAATGGTGCAGACCTGAGCAGTCAGAGACAGGGACATGAAGTCTGGTGCAAACAGGTTTATTTAGAAATGGCAAAATAAATAAACCTTCAGGTCAAAATAAAATGAAACCTTAACTTCAGGCAAAACGACAAACAAAGCCCTGCTCGTTCGAGCTCTAACTAGACAGTAAAAACTAACTATACATCTGGCTTACTACCAACTACACAAACAAAACAAAGTAGCACACTAGAGTCTCACCAGGTCAGACCCAGGTACTTTCTCTCCTCCCTGGATCTGCTCTGAAGTGCAGGCTCTGCAGTCTTCTATTGCCCAGTGATGAGTCCAGGACCTACATCTGGGGCTGAGGTCTACTCAAGAGCCACCCTGGACCACTCATATGTCAGAAACCTGAGGCTGATATGCCTGGACTCCAACATTCTGCCTGTCACCTTCTCACACAACCCACAGTACTGAGTAATACAAGTATTTCAACAGACATAGTGAAGTGTTTTGGTAACACTGACTGTGTTTTTTCTCCAGAGGAAACCACTTAGCTTAAAGGGAGGTTGTCGGTTCCAAAATGACTCGTAATCCAATGTTAGTGCCGTTTATTAGAAGCAAATACATACCTTTGTGACCGTAATCAGATGAAGCAATGTAGAGAAAATCATCTTTTTATGGATAATCAGATCAGCCTGCAAGTGCATCAGGGGCGGGGTCTGATCTGCCAGATTCAGCTACAAACAGGCACAAGTGCACTGGCTCTTCTAGAGTCATTTAATAATGCCAACCCTTTAGCCTTTAATTACCGTATTTTTCGGACTATAAGACGCACTGGACTATAAGACGCACCTAGGTTTTAGAGGAGGAAAATAGGGGAAAAAAATTTTGAAGCAAAAACTGGTAAAATATTTAATATATGGGAGTTGTAGTTTTGCAACAGCTGCAAGGCCACATTGACAGGTGACCCTGCAGCTGTACGGGGATGCATAGAGTGTTTTTTTTGCGGGGCCAGCTGTAATTTTTAGTTATACCATTTTGGGGGATATCTATTGCTTAGATCACCTTGTATTGAAAAAAAAAACAGGAGGTGATTTAGAACTTTTATTTATTTCATATTTTTAAAGCTTTTTTTTTTTTTTACTATTTTATTCCCCCCCGGGGGCTTGAGCCTGCGGTCACTTGATCGCAAGTCCCATAGACGGCAATACAACTGTATTGCCGTCTATGGGACATTCTGTCTATTAGTATTACGGCTGGTCATAGAGACCAGCCGCAATACTAATATAGCCGTGACAGGCCGGGGAGCCTCATTAGGCTCCCGGCTGTCACCCGAACAGGTCGGCTCCTGCGATATCGCCGCGCAGGAGCTGGCCTGCAACTTTACAGGTACGGGGCCGGTGGGGACCGGCCCCGGGGGAGAAGGGGCCACGGATACTGACCCGGCATCCGCTGTACTAGAGAGGCGGATGCCGGGGAGGGATAGACGCCGGGGCCTGAGACATCGCTACAATCCTCTGCCATGCATGAAGCCAGTGGCGGGGGACGGAGGAGCAGAATAGCCTCCTGCCACTGCTGGCTTCATGCAGGGCAGAGGAGCGCAGCGATGTCTCAGGCCCCGGCACCTGTAATGGCGTCTATCACTTGCCTCTCTATTACAGCGGATGCCAGGCGCCACCTTCAGACTATAAGACGCACCCTTCTTTTCCCCCAAAATTTTGCGTCTTATAGTCCGAAAAATACGGTACTCTAGCAGGTAAGGGCCTATTAAAACAAACAAAAAAAAAAACATCAGAGGCCCACTGGGCCCCCTAATGTTTCGGGCCCTGTGGCAGCCGTTAACCTGGTACTTACGCCCCTGGTGATGGGGGTCTCCATTATATTTTCTGGTTCTCCTCTACATAGAAGCGATTTATTTCCTCCAGCCGCTACTCCTGACCTTTCTACGAAAGGACTTGCTTTATCTTTGTGACAATAGAGTTTATGATAGCAGCACTAATCGGAATTGTTTACACAGTGTGGCAATAGAGAAACCCGTGCTGATAATTTATTCAGTTTTCCATAGTGACATCCCTGCATTAGTCATATTTTATAGCAGGGACATCGACTTTACCACACAGTATAGACTGTCCTCATATAACCTCTATATTCTAGCAGCTATATGATGGGGTGGGGGAGATATTTTGGCTTGTCTGTGCGTGTCTGTGAACCTGGGTGTGTAATTGTGTTTGTATGTTTTTGTGTGGTTTTTTGTATGAAATGTGCGGATTATAGGTCATGATGCGTGAGATGTGGGTTACACGTATCACAAGTGCTTGCACTATAGCTCTCGCAGGACTAGTTGGGTGAGTGATGCATCACCGAGCTTCATTGACAAACTCAGGTCCCCTCACGTGTCTTCTTTATTCTCAGTGTGTAAATAGGTCAGAGGTGGATGACATTTAAGAAGGTGACGACTGTCAATACTTCAAGCGTAATCCTAAAACAATTTAGAGTATTTATGTACTAATAACTATTTCCATGTATCAGATCTGCCAACCTGACTACGCTTTCAGCTGTGAGTATTTCCTGCACTCTGCATAGCTGAAGGATTACGGTCGTATACCCTGCAATACCTCCTGCATACCATAGGCTAACATGTATGCACTTGGCTTACAATGTAAGATACCACATGATGAGTGGGGATCTTTCTGCAGGGACCCTAAAGGATCAAGAGAATGGGGGTTCCATATCTCTCTATATGAATGGAATGGAATCCCATAAAGATGCGTGGAGGGAATACCTCTCAACGTTCCAAGAAGAGAAAAAGGGACAAATCTTGCTATGAGTTACATGTACTGCAGAAAATTAACATAGTACAATGTTCCCCATAATGAAGCCATATAGTATAAAGTCTTCTTAGAGCCCCAGACATAGTATAATTCCTCCATAGTGTCGTAACACACTATAATGCATTCTTAGGGGGCATTCACACAATGTAACGCGGCATTGATTCTGACACGATAACCCGCATAAGAATGAGCGCTGCAAAACAGAATCCCATTGACTTCAAGCGGGGGTAACACATTGAAAACAATGGATTAAAAAGCCTCCCATTAATTTCAATGTGTTACGCCCGCTAAACATGTTACATCGTGTGAATGCCCCCTTAGTGCCCCCACACCATATATGTTCTCTATTAGTGTCCTAACATAGTACATTGCCCTCCTACACAGTATAATATCCCCATAGTGTGCCTACACAGTATAATGCTACCTCAGGAGCTCCCACAGAGTATTATTCCCCATTAGTGTCCTTCACATGGTATAATGCCCCATCAGTGGCCTCCACACAACACAATTTTCCAGACATTGAATAATGTATATGCCCCCACCGTATAATACCCCCACAGTGGCCTCCCCACACAGTATAACTCCCATTCTGCCAGTAAAATGAACAGAAGAAACTCTAATACTCCGCTTTCCCCATTTCTCCAGAGCATGTCCCCCCACTTTCTGCTATAAAGGGCTTATAACAATACCGTAGGAGCCACTGACAACATTGGCATGGGGTGAATGGAAAAGCAGGAAGTTATGGTTCTCTTCCTCTCCATTGTGTTTAATTCTATCTGTGTCCTGAGGAAGAAGATAGAGTTGAAGAAAGGACATAATGCCCACCGTTTGGGACATCAGGACAGCACGTAAAACCCAGGACTGTCACACTGAATCTGAGATCACTGTGAGGTATGATGGAGGGCCACTATAGATACTCGCCTGATTCTCCATTGACATATGGAACAAGTGTGGCCACTGCTGTGAGTCATTAAACTGTGTGTGGCCACTGCTAGAGGTCATTAATGTCGTCGTCCCCCACACACACACACACAATTTAATGTCCGCCAGCAGTGGCCCCATACAGTTTAATGTCCTCCAGCAGTGGCCTCATGTAGTTTAATGTCCCTCAACAATGACCCCATACAGTTTAACATCCCCCAGCAGTGACCCCATACAGTTTAATGTCCGTCAGCAATGGCCCATACAGTTTAATGTCCCGCAGAAGTGGTCTCATACAGTTTAATGTCCCCTAGCAGTGGCCCTGTACAGTTTAATATTGTATTTCTAGGAATGCAGTCCAACAACTTGTGTGGCCCATTTGCTCAGCCAAGTTTGAGACTCCTGCTTTATATCCTTTATCCAGTATTAGTACTCCTTACCTTTATCTGTTATATTTTTTGTTTATTTCGCTTTTAATTAATTTTTACTCTTGGGGCAACACAGTGGCTCAGTGGTTAGCACTGCAGCCATGCAGCACTGGAGCCCTGGGTTTGAATCCTGCCAGGAACAACATCTGCAAGGAGTTTGTATGTTCTCCCTGTGTTTGCATGGATTTCCTCCCATTCTACAAAGACATACTGATAGGAAAAAATGTACATTGTGAGCCCTATATGGAGCTCACAATCTACATTATAAATAAATAAATGATTTTGTTCTCCTATAAATACTTCAATATAGTATACACATTTGGCCAGTAGAGGGCACACTGTATGTGTATCAGACAGTGTGTGATGCATTCTTGTATGACCACTGGGAGATGATGAAGGGAGCAGTAAATCTAAAGCGAGCTGCTAATGTTACTTAATTTCTATTAATGTATATAATTACAGTGTAAATTATACCAATATAATCTCCTGTATCTAGAATTCTTCTAGTATTGCCATAAAGTATTAAACCTGATTGGAATCCCTAAAGAGCAAACAAATCTTCCACATTGACAAGTGTCCTTGATTCAGCAGTCCTGGATTATATATTCAGTAATCTCAGAGAATAACACATAAAAAGAAAGGTTGTGCCTCTAGGCATCAATCCTGTAAGCAATATCTAACCCTACAAACAGGGCACTACTAGGATGCAAGCCAAACCAGTGCCTTGCAAAAGTATTCATACCACTTGAACTTTGTTCACATTTTGTCACCTTATAACCACAAACTTAAATGTATTTTTTTGAGATTTTAAGTGATAACCAACCCAAAGTAGTAGATAATTGTGAAGTGGAAGGAAAATGATACAAGGTTTGCAAAATTTTAATCAAATGAAAATCTGAAAAGTGTGATGGGCAAAAGTATCCAGCCCACTGTACTCTGATACTCCTAAATAAAATCCAGTGCACACAATGGCCTTCAGAAACCACTTAATTAGTAGAGATGAGCGAGTACTGTTCGGATCAGCCGATCCGAACAGCACGCTCGCATAGAAATGAATGGACATAACCGGCACGCAGGAGGTTAAGCAGCCGGCCGCCGTCAAAACGGAAGTACCAGGTGCATCCATTCATTTCTATGGAGCGTGCTGTTCGGATCGGCTGATCCGAACAGAACTCGTTCATCTCTATTAATTAGTTAATAGAGTCCGACTGTGTGTAATTTAGCCTCAGTATAAATATACCTGCTCTGTGAAGGCCTAAATAGCTTGTTAGAGAACACTAGTGAACAAACAGCATCATGAAGACCAAGGAACTCACCAGACATGTCACTGATAAAGTTGTGGAGAAGTTTAAAGCAGTCTGCTATTTCTGGATGTTTGCCCTTCATCAGGCCTGCATAACACTGGTTTGAAGAAGTTATGTTCTATCCTATGGATATTGATAATACCTGATCAGTGGAGGTCAGACCTCTGAGAACCCCAACAATCCTGAGAAAGGGAAGTGTTTTCCCCTAGTTGCAAATCCATCCCGACCACAGCCAGGCTGAATTTAGGCATGTGGTGAGGTTTGATGAACGAACAAACCCATGCTCGCATTCACTTCAATGGGAGCGCCAGAGATAGCTGAAGTACAGCACTTAGTTAGCTCTGGGGCTCCCATTGAAGAGGATGGAAGTGCCGTCCACCAAGCAACACACCTATATTCAGCCTGGCTGTGGTCAGTCTGAGTTTGCAACAGAGGGAAAATATCCCCTGTTCTTGGGTTCGGTGGGGGTCTCAGCAGTCGGACACCCACCAATTAGTTATTTATCCTCAATTGATAGAGGATAAATACTTTTCATGACGTAACATCTATGAAGAGGACCTTTCACAATCTCCACCAACTTCAGTTCTGAGAATCAATTAACAGTCTTTGCTCCACTGATTTAAGCTTTGTTGGAATTTTTTCTCTTGCTCCCACCATTTCCAAGCAATAAGTTCTGTTAGTTTTGGTGTCTCTGTAAGGTCAGGTGGGCGGTGTCAGGCAGGGGGCCGTGATTCAGAGCTCCAATCAGAGACAGCCAGTGTGAGAGCTCAGAATCACACCCCTTGTCTGCTCCTGCCTGATACCACCCTGACAGTAAAGAGTAAAATAGCATACCAGGATCCAAACTGACAGCAGGTATTGCTCAGGAACGGTGGGGGCTAAAGAAAAAAATCCAACTTTGTGGAGCGGTAACTACAGTAGTAAATGATGCAAAAATCTGGACGTGTGAAGATGGTGAAAGGTTCTTCTTAATTTGTATAATGTCAAAAAGACATTATTAGCTTTACTGGCTGCTACCAGCAGGGGGAAGCATAACTCTTCTATACAGTGCAGGAGAGCACGTTCTATGCAAAGGGACTAATGGAAGCTGTCCATAGTGAGATTATGGCACCATATTAGTCTAACAGAATAGAGGGTATGGTCCTGTATGAACAGACTTTGGCGCAGTATAGGAACCTCTGTCCGCTATTATTCTATTTAGTGCCAGGCTGAGATGCCTGTAAGATTTATTCCAGGAGCACACTATATAGCTAAATGCAAATATTGCAGTTTGGCAGAAATACGCTTGTGCATGTTAGGGCGATGCCATGACGCTTTTGATACCAGACAGGGCGAGGCAATACAAAAGTGTTCAAGAGATGATATAGAAAACTGCATGAAACCGTAAGAAAGCGTTCTCCATATCAATCCAATCTTCTTAATAGCCATATCGACAAAGCCATATTCACTGCAAGGTCCAAAAATGTATTCCAGCATAGAAAAACAGTTAAACCTGTGGCAAGAGATCTTACGCGATATAAAATGAGGCCATGGGAATGTGCCCTTGTGAACGTGAAAGATAAAAACTGATTTTAATGAACTCTTCTTTTTTTTTAATGCCTTTAGTTCATTTATATCTCACTGAAAATGGCTAAAAGCGGTTAGCAAGAAATACAGTATAACAAGGCTCTTATATATCTACTGTATACTGCAGATACAGAATATACAGACATACAGTGCACTCTGACTCTCACTTTTTTCACAAAAAATTCAAGTGATCCCTATCAATTTGCATAAAGAGAATGTGAAATCAGAATGATAGACTTTTTGAAAATGTAATAAAATTGAACAGTATTCTGCCCCTTTACCACCCATCATAAATTAAGTTCTTTAGACATGATATGGAAAGACAAGGCCCTATCTACAGTATATAAGCTTTCGCAGTGGAGAATACATGTCAGGGCAAAAAACAAGCCGTGAGGAGAAAAGATCTGCCTGTAGAGATCTGAGACAGGATTGTGCGGAGGCACAGGTCTGGAGAAAAAAAAATCTGTTGCACTGAAATTTCCCAGGAGCATTACTGTATAACTTCCATAGTTATATCCAGGACTCTTTCTAGAGTTGTATTTAGGGGAAAAGGGCCTCAGTAAGAGAGGTGACCAAGAACCCAATCATCATTCTGGCTGAACTCCAAAGATCCTTTATGCAGATGGGAGAAACCTCCAGAAGGTCAACCATCATTACATCACTCCAGTCCTGTGTTTCAGGGCAGAGTGGTCAGAAAGAAGCTTCTCAGTAAAAGACATCTAAAGGGCTCTCAGATTGTAAAACAAAAAAGCAGATTCTCTGGTCTAATACTGTTTGGCTTCAATTTTAAGCATAACAACAGGAGGGCACATGGCATTGCTCATTATCTCAATACCATCCCTACATTGAAGAATCACGGAGACAGCATCATGCTGTGGGGTTGTTTTTCAGTGGCCTGGACAGGGAAGACTGGTCAAGGTTGAACAGAGTGGAGCAAAGTGTAGAGATGTTCTTAATGAAAACCTGATCCAGAGTAGTTGTAACATCTCTGCCTGTTCAGGTCTCTGCACCACCCTCTGCTCGTGTGCTGCGGCGCAGAAGGCATGTGCAGTTTGGTTCTTGGCTGAAAGTTTTTGGTCGCACTGTGTGAACACGGCTCTAGTTCTGAGATTGTATTTCCACCACACCCGTCTTCTGCCCTTGTTGCCTCTGTTCATTAAGTGTTAAAGGGTATTCCCACCTCACATACTCACCAGTCTTTACTGCTGTAAAATCTTCTTTCTTCCTGGTTTCTTGCATCATTTGGTGGGCGGGGTTTCACATGCAACCTGCCGTTTAGCTCCGCCCCCAAATTCGTGTGTAGCTCCGCCCACCCATATTGAACTGTGAAGTACAGGCAGCAGCAACTCCATTCTGAGTTACATACAGACACTGCCTGTCTCTGCCATAATGAACACAAATGAGTTAGCTAGCCTGATTACAAGAACAGAACAAATGAAAGCAGCTCCTCTCCCCTATCTGATAGCAGGGAGGTAGGTCAGGTGGTGCAGACACAGGAATAGCTAGAAACACAGGCTGGCTCCCTCCACTTAGCCCCTCCTCCCTCCCCCCTGAGAGCAGCAGATACATCACTTGACTCATGAGCAGCTAAGTCAGGGCTGTGGCCACAAAGAATTGAATAAAGTAAGATAGTGGACAAACAAAGCAGTTTTGCTGAAGCAGTGTTTTTAGGAAAAGTCTTACATCCACATTAACAAGCAGTATAGATAGGATGGGACAACCCCTTTAATTCATGTGATTGACAGCTGCCTTCCTATCAACTCCAGGGGCGGGTTCTTCCTCCCTATTTAGTCTTGACTCTCATTCACACCAGTGCTTGCTATTGCCTTGTGCATACTTGCTCTTTACTGTCCCTGTTTTTGCTTACACTATTATCCTTGACCTCTGGCTTTCCCTACTGACTATTCTTTGGACTCTGATTTGGCACTGCATCGCTCGACTGTTACTGACCCTTGGCTAGCTGACCTCTCTTTGTTGTTAAAACAATAAACCAGTTTGGGTACAACCCAAAAAAATATATATAGAAAACTGCGCTGAACCTATATCGGTAAAAAACAGATTTTTATTGAAGACACTAAATAAAAATACACACGACGCTGATATGCCAGCGTTTCGGGGTGACCACCCCCTTTGTCAAGTGATACAAGGTAAGAGCAAAGTTGAACCTTAAAAAAATATGTAAAAAAAAATACAAATAAGAAAGAAATACTTTGACATTCAGTTTCAAGTATCAATTCTAGGTAAAAAATTGTTTCAACAGTGTATAAAAAAGTTTCAATAAAAACATTTCAATAAACAACATATAAAAATGTATAAATAATATTCCAAGTATGTGTACCATTGGCTATTTTTAGAGATAAAGCTTGTATATAGCAGCCATATCCGGTATATACTCTACACAGATTTCACTGTCATAAAACACTATTGTAGTACATTATAAAATGTTAGTACCTGTAGTCCAAAGGTAGGCAGGTCTGCAGTGCTCAATCCTGTGTCTGTCAATATTGCTGACACTCTAGCGTGTAGGTATCTTATACTGAAAAAGCCCGCGAACTGAAGGTGCACGTGCTTCACCCGATCATCCAGTTCTTTTTATACTTTAAGAACTTCTCTCTTTGTTGTTGTCCGTCTTGTCTGCGTTTTGTATCTCACCTATACAGGAAGGGACCGTCTTTGTGGTTGCCGCCTATTACGTAGGATAGGGTCTGGCAATAGGAAGGGTCAGTTGGGGGCTTCAGCTTAGGGCTTGCTGTCTCTTGTGTCCCGTCCCAGGGTTCAAACAGTTACTGGGGAATTGCTGTCCTAGCAATTCCCTAACAGTAGTCCTCTAAATGGGTAGAAGATACACCTTCCAACAAGTCAATGTCCCTAAGTACACAGCCATGACAATGTAGGTGTGACTTAGGAATAACTCTGTGAATGTCCTTGAGTGGCCGAGCCAGTGCCCTGACATGAATCCATCTGAACATCTCTGGAGGAACTAGAAAATGACTGTCCACTGATGGTCTTTGCCCAACCTGAAAGCGCTTGAGGGGATCTGGAGAGAAAAATAGCAGAAAACCCCAAATCGAGGTGTACGAACCTTGTGGTATCATACCCAAGAAGACTGGAGAATGCCATCACTGCCAACTAAGTACTGAGCAAAGGATCTGAATACTTATGACAGTTGCAACATTGTAGCTTTTCCTTTTCATTAAAGTAGCAATGATTTCTAATGTTCTGTTTTCGCTGTCAGTTCGGGGCATTGAGTGTTGTCTGCTGAAACACATACATGGACATGTCTCCATGTGGCCACCCAGTGGCTGTGATGTCAATTTGGCATAATGTTGTGATATTGGATTGGATTAATTTCATGAGTCATTGAAGTCCTTAGCCAAAAAAGAGAATTTAAGGATTGACACATCTAGTGGTATGATATGGCTGACTTTGAAAAACAAACATTATTTTGCGATATTATGTCAGAAGTTGTGTTGCTACATATGTGTCTATATGTGGCCATTTAATGAATGAGATATAAGCTGCATCCTGTTGAGAACTTTGCTAGCTACTGTATTGATGAATTACTGTATAGGAACCCTGGAAATCATACTAATAGTTTGTTGACCAATGTGCTCTGTCCATGTCACAGATGAAAAACTGACAGTATTAGTGCAAACAAGTAACAATACAAACTGAGTTTATTCTATCATACTTTATTTTGGCATAAAATATCCATTAAATAAATATTTGGTTGAAATCAGGAATCTGGTGTATACTAGCTCTTAGCTGCATATAATTCAGTTCTGGCATTTGCTGGATCAGCGAGCACCACAATTATTAAGAATCCTCTAGGCTTCTGTGATGCATCTAATGCCAGTTTTATAGGGGTGTCCCAAATGAGAAAACAGTTCCACACCCATCCATGGATTTTTTCTGGTATTGCATATAGGCTTTGAGGTCAATGTTTCTGAATTTCAGTAACACACACAGCCTGTGGACAGGTGTGGTGCTGTTTTTGGAAGAATGTATTTGTTTGTTGTTTTTTTTTTTATTAATCCTGGAGAACCACTTTAATACATTCTCCCCAGCGACTGCGGGATCTGATTTCCCAAGTGTTACTCATACAATCCAAAAATGACTGATCTCCCACACCAATTAAAACATCTTGTGAGACTTTCATCCCTATTGTGTAGGTTGGTATACAATGAGGTCATGCCACACCTTTTGGCAGCAATATCCAGTATTCTTATACGAATGCTACCCTAGGCTTCCCTGCCCTTATAGATCATGCCATCTGATAACTATCAGAGATGATGCCATCTTTATCTTCATCTAGTATGTTCTTTATGTCATCCATTCTCACTTTCAAGGATAATTCTTAGGCTCTGTTCCCACAGAGTAATGCGCCGCTCATTTAGACATGTAAACACGTGTCAGAGTGAGGCGCTTCAAAACATGAGCGGCGCGTTACTCCGTGGGAACGGAGCCTTACTAATGCCATATCCAATAAATAATAGTGAAGAGTCGTAAATCTAATATATAAAATATTCCGCCATATGGTACCCCTTGTATTAATAAGCTCATAAGATGTCCGTTCAGAGGTTGATTTGACAAAGGGTTTTTCCTGATGAAAATGACAGAATAGGGAAGAGAACACTTTATTTAACCACTTCCTGCAGTTATGGAGACTGTTTCTTCAGCAGAAATGCCATATATAGCAACCACATGACCGGTTCCTGATAACATTGACAGTGATGTATCATAGCTGTATGGCAGGCTATGTGCAAATATCCTTGGCAGTATTGCAATTGTAAATTTTGTTACAATTAATCTTTAATACTATTTCATTAGAAAACATTTATTTTTACATGCATGGTAAGATCCCAGATCTAGAACATACCGCCTACTTACAAGAGGACAGAAAGGGGCCCAAAAAAACGTGCAGAAAATGGATGTATCATAAGCCACACTGTATTTGGCTTTGCCTAATCCCACCTAGTTCCTTTATACCCCTATATTATATTGTCCAGAATGTATGCACCCTTAGTGCTCTCATACAGTATCATTCCCCCTTGTGGACTCTACGAGGGCATGATACTGTGTTAGGGCCACAAGTACATTATATGGTTATAATGTGTACTAGTGGCCCTAACACAGTATCATGCCCTCATGGGGGCTTTACACAGTATTACACCCCAAAAGTGGTTCTCACACAATATAATGTCCACCCAGTGACCCCCACAAAGTCTAATATTCTCCAAGTATAATTGTAACCCTCACACACTGTAATGTACCCAATATATTATCCTTTCATGGGTATAATGTCCCCTTGTGGCCTCCACTAAGTATAATGTCTCCTTTGTAGTCCCTACACGATATAATGTCCCTTTTGAGACCCACGTAGTATTATAACTTCCTTTTTGAGGTCCTCACATTATACTATTCCTTCTTTGTGACCCCACAGTAAAATGCACAAAATAAAGGAATAGTTACCTTGCCCCATTCCCCTGGGGTCCACTCTATTCTCTGCTGCCAGAAAATAAGGAGCAGCCACAGACACAATGTAGTGACATCAAAATATTGCCCCTGTACATTGTACTCACCTCTCTCAGATAGATGAAGCCATAATAGGGAGATAGGAGAGCAGGAGACAAGACAAAACCATTGTCAGGAGCATAGCCAAGGGTCAGAGCCAGGAGTCAGACTGCAGGTACTGGATACAGTGCACAGGATGAAGCAGGGGCACGTTCAGAAACAAGGCCGAGGTCAGGGTCAAGAGAAGAAGCCTCAGATTGTCTAGAAGATAGACATGACTATTAGGAATAACTTCAGCTGTTCACTATAACATTGTGCTGCAATCTGGGAAAGTGAGTAAAATGGAGGGTAGTTATAGAGATGCAGTGGTAGTAGATGCACCTGGAGCTTCTGTCTGAGAAGGCGTAAAGGTACTTTAATTATACTGTAAATAGCACATGACATTGGGGGCCCGGTTACATGCTTTGGATTGAGGCCTCTGTTGTAGATGCATAACTATGGAATATTTCTTCTTTCTCTTCTCCCTTGTAGTCATGGTGGATGCTCTCGGTGTCGTGTTGGGCAGCAGTTTGACAGTGATGCTTGGCGCCACTGCCCTATACATCCTGATTCGCTGGTATCAAAGCGGACGTTGCTGCTATGGTGAGTAGTGGCCATGTGAGCCAGCTGCGGACCGGTACATTGTATGATGTGTTTGCCTTATAAGTCAGGGTTATTACTCTAATATGTGTGAACATGACTATGAAGCTTTGAAGACAGATTGGGTTCTTTCATGTGAAATATACACTCACCGGCCACTTTATTAGGTACACCTGTCCAACTGCTCGTTAACACTTAATTTCTAATCAGCCAATCACATGGCGGCAACTCAGTGCATTTAGGCATGTAGACATGGTCAAGACAATCTCCTACAGTTCAAACCGAGCATCAGTATGGGGAAGAAAGGTGATTTGAGTGCCTTTGAACGTGGCATGGTTGTTGGTGCCAGAAGGGCTGGTCTGAGTATTTCAGAAACTGCTGATCTACTGGGATTTTCACGCACAACCATCTCTAGGGTTTACAGAGAATGGTCCGAAAAAGAAAAAAACATCCAGTGAGCGGCAGTTCTGTGTGCGGAAATGCGTTGTTGATGCCAGAGGTCAGAGGAGAATGGCCAGACTGGTTCGAGCTGATAGAAAGGCAACAGTGACTCAAATAGCCACCCGTTACAACCAAGGTAGCCAGAAGAGCATCTCTGAACGCACAGTACGTCGAACTTTGAGGCAGATGGGCTACAGCAGCAGAAGACCACACCGGGTGCCACTCCTTTCAGCTAAGAACAGGAAACTGAGGCTACAATTTGCACAAGCTCATCGAAATTGGACAATTGAAGATTGGAAAAACGTTGCCTGGTCTGATGAGTCTCGATTTCTGCTGCGACATTCGGATGGTAGGGTCAGAATTTGGCGTCAACAACATGAAAGCATGGATCCATCCTGCCTTGTATCAAGGGTTCAGGTTGGTGGTGGTGGTGTCATGGTGTGGGGAATATTTTCTTGGCACTCTTTGGGCCCCTTGGTACCAATTGAGCATCGTTGCAACGCCAAAGCCTACCTGAGTATTGTTGCTGACCATGTCCATCCCTTTATGACCACAATGTACCCAACATCTGATGGCTACTTTCAGCAGGATAATGCGCCATGTCATAAAGCTGGAATCATCTCAGACTGGTTTCTTGAACATGACAATGAGTTCACTGTACTCCAATGGCCTCCACAGTCACCAGATCTCAATCCAATAGAGCATCTTTGGGATGTGGTGGAACGGGAGATTCGCATCATGGATGTGCAGCCGACAAATCTGCGGCAACTGTGTGATGCCATCATGTCAATATGGACCAAAATCTC
This sequence comes from Leptodactylus fuscus, assembly GCF_031893055.1. Lineage (NCBI taxonomy): Eukaryota > Metazoa > Chordata > Amphibia > Anura > Leptodactylidae > Leptodactylus > Leptodactylus fuscus. The sequence goes on along the minus strand of NC_134270.1, from coordinate 36,703,058 downwards.
TGAGGAATGCTTCCAGCACCTTGTTGAATCTATGCCACGAAGAATTGAGGCAGTTCTGAAGGCAAAAGGGGGTCCAACCCGTTACTAGCATGGTGTACCTAATAAAGTGGCCGGTGAGTGTAGACGCACAATGAGGTTCTTTGTCTGTTCAGAAGATCACATCAGCCCTTGCAAACAGTAACAAAGAACTCACAAATGATATGGTTCTTTACGTACAAGAATGTTCTGCAGAACCCTGAGGTTTTGTGGTTTGCGATGTGACACGCACATGGCACCCTCCCCCCCGCTCTATAGTGTAAAGGTCATACAACTTGAACAACAACCTTTTATTTTTGCTTTCATTTCTAGAGACAAGTTTTGTCTTCAATCTTTACAACATTCGGTAAGTAAGAAACTGCTTCCTATCAAAGGTAACAACTACTTAGTGATTGGCCCACTTATCTACTGGATAGGAGATTACTGTCTATTTGGTGGGGGTCTGACTGCTGGGACCACCATCAATCACAAGAATGGGGTTTCATGTCCCCCATTTGAATGAAATGATTGGTACGCAATCGCCCTCCCACTCCCATAAAGTCTATCAAAGATAGCGGGGTGCTGTATTTGGATATATCTCTCAATATTGCATAGAGTGAATAGAGTGGCAGTGACATTGCGCTTCATTCAGATGGAGACATAGGACCCTTATTTTTGCTATTAGTGAAGGTTTCAGTGGTTGGACACCAAACCCATATAACCAATAATACCACCATATAGTGACCATGTAGTCAGATACCAGTTCTGCATGAGTGGTGTACAGAGTACTGTAACCCTGCAGACTATGCAAGAGAACACAGCACTGCTCAGACACCATCACAGACAGAATTATATTGTGAATTATTCTGGAACATCTCTCCTCTGTAAAAGTAAGTTCACACAGTGGAATGTAGAGAGGAATGTAAGGGTGAGTTCACACGGAGGAAAGTGGAGCGCAATCTGGCACGTATACACGTGTCAGCAGATTGCGCTCCGCAAAAGCTCCCATTCATTTCAATGGGAGCCAGGATCGTATACGCGGCACTATTTTGCGGCCGTGATTTTGCAGCCGCATCTACGTGCCACATCACGCGGCACTTTACTCCGTGTGAACTCACCCTAAGGCTGAGGCCCCATGATTTGGAAACGAAGTGTTTTTTAATACAGATTTTGCTGCATTTTTTTGAGTCAAAGCCAGAAGTGGATTGAGCAGAAAAGAGACATTTAAGAACTTCCTATATATTTCCCATTCTTGACTTTGGTTCAAAAAACACCGCACAATCTGCAACAAAAAAAAATGCATTTCCGCTATGTGGGACCTCAGCCTACTGGGGGCCCCAGCAAAAAGCGCCACGAGAAAAACCGCAATGGCAATGCATTGCGGTTCTTCCAGCAGCACTTTAGACAGAAAGTTTGTGGAGTTTTCCTCTGCGGATTTTCTGTTACAGTTATACCTATGGGGAAACCACCGACGTTTCCGTAATTATACTAGACCTGCTGCGATTTCCAAAACCGCTCTAGTTTTGGAAATCGCGGTGTGTCCGCACTGCGGTTTTTACCGCAAAGTGGACATGGTATTCGCTAGATTCCCATCCGCTTTGCCCTGACTGTAAAACACCGCAATTATTCCTGCACGTTTACGCCCCATGGGGCCCGGGCCTTAAGTGGATTTCCACCTCAGATATTTCCCCACCTTCCAGCTCTCTGATGAATGGGTGTCTCGTGTTGCAAACACTGTGGATGGAAAAATGCAGCAAGATCAAGCAGGGTGCTTCTTTTCAGGAGGCAGATGTAATTTGGGGCTGATTTTGAGAAGGAATTCACCATAAAATAATATAAAAGTCCTCTATCCTAAATTCATATGGAAAAGTATAAATAATTTGACAACTGCCTGCTACCGTTCCCCTTGTCCAGACCTGTGAGTAGAGATACATCCTATTCACAAGGAGCTTGGTAGCAAATAATTGTCAATATGGCCTTGGCTGCATTAAGACTTTTTAGAATAAAAAATTGTAGATTGGTTTGAATTGGATATCGGAAATTATTAATATATTTAGAATTTACCATTCTAACATATGTGTTCCTTCTACTGCAGACAGCTAAAGTCAATGGACCTGGAGCTGGCACCCCCCTTTACTGTTAGTGGCACGATGCATGCTCATGGTCCGATGGCCGGATACCATTATTCTCAATTCCAGGACAGCGAAGTCTAGGGACACTATTGAGGAAAACCTGCTACTATTCTTTTATGTCAATGATTCACTCTCTTAGCAAAATGTAGAAGTGAATCTCCACTTGGTTAACCACCAATGTTCCAAGATCATGATATTAGACTATGGCAACTGATAAAATGAGCTGGAATCCTGTGAAAAACAGAACCAAATTGAGAGGTTGAGTAAATGGGCAATACCCGGACAGCAGTAGCTGGGGTCCGGACATCCCACTCACCACTGTCTGATACTGTCAGTGAAGATATTGCTTTTCATCCAGGTCACATAGCATAGCATGTTCATCGTACGTGTTTCACATTCACATCAGAAGTGTGCTGCCAAACTGGGCACTGGACATATATAAGTGTATTCCCATTAAGGTAACGAAATGTCAACGTATATTGGCCAAATGTATGCATATGTTACATCAAGTATAGAGCCTGACCACAGAGAATAGAGCGTCACTGATGCCTATGGTCACATACCCACACACTAACCTTATTTCTGAATAATTTCCATGATGTTGTCTATGCAGTTTGCCCACAGGTTACATGTGGTTTCCATGAGTTTTGACCAGTAGCAGAGATCATATAGTTTTATTAAATAAGAGTAAGATATAGTTATAGTTGGGGGCTGTGAAATGACATTTTGATGGTGCAATTTTTATAAAAGGCATGGTAGCAACCAACAAGATACAGAGCTGCAGCCCTATATAGGCTCAATACTCACACAGGGCCCAGTTATCACTAAAGGCCCCCCATAAATAATAGAGCAAAGTTGGTCAAACCCAAAATGATGGTGGGGGAAATGTCCAATGCATTTGTTCTCAGGGGCTTTAAGCCTGTTCCCATGTTCATAATCATAAAACATGTATACCAGTGTCGGACTGAGGTACGCAAGGCCCACTATAGTCCTTGTAGCTCTGTTATCTGGGTACAAGTGCCCACACAGCAGCAGCAAGATGACTGGGACCCCTGGACTGTGACTTAGAAGATGAGACGCCCAATGTGTCTGAAACGAAACTGGGTCATTTCTTAAATAATCTACCCCTATATTATAAGGAAGTACAGCCTGTCTACGGCACTGCAGGTAGATTTTATTCTCTCTGGGCAGGAGCTAACAGAACGGTAGAAATAACAGCAGACTATGTTTTTATTGAAAGCTGGGGGTCGGGCACAGAATTTATTGGTAGAGCAACATAATAACTAGAGATGAGCGAGTAGTATTCGATCGAATACCTCCCCTGCATAGATATTGGTGTAAAAAAAGCACCAGGGAAGGTGTGTGTTGTGTGTGTGTGTGTGTGTGTGTGTGTGTGGGGGGGGGTGCATCGAATTTTTACTGCGTTTACCGCGTGGTATTCGACTGAGTACACCAATATCTATGCAGGGGAGGTATTCGATCGAATAACTATAAGAAACCAAAATAAACCAGGGTGAGAGGCTTGAATAAGTAGTCCATTTAAAAAAGTTTAGAAGCCCAGTAGCCTAAGGCTACAGTTAAGGCTGTCACTGGTAAAGGCTGTGTGCAAAGCTTTCCTTCTCTAACCCTTTACATATCCCCTCTGACCAAGACCAAATAGCTTGTTGGTGCTCTACCAACTTCCAAGGTATACCATTGGGTATGTGCATTTATCATGAATAAAATGGTATAGTCTTAAATTGTGCCTAGTATACTTATATGTTCATTCAACTCCCCAAATACAAAAGTGGAAAGGAAGACTGTCACCAGGACCCAGCAAATCATCCCAGCCCGGCAGAGAGATAGGATAGAGTCACCTGAATCAAACAATGTTTCTCATCTGTAAATGAGCTGTTTGGAGCAATGACGGTGTTGTCATTGCTCCAAAAAGGCAAGCGCCCTCATTGTTGCAAAGACCTAATTTGCATATTGATTAAAATCTTGATATCTTGGCAATGGAGTAATAGATTCACAGGGGGGAAACACTGCACTGTTTCATTCAGTTGACCCTAACCTATCTTTCTGGGGCTGGGTTGATACGCTGGGTTCTGGTAGCAGACGCACTTTAAGTCCAAGACCCCACGTTGCCAAAACACTGCAATTTGGCCACCTGGCTAATCCCATCCACACATTGCATCAGAAATGCTGCAATTTAAAAAACTGTAATTTTTTTTTTTAAAATTGCAGCATGTCATTTATACCATGGATATAGTATAACTCTGTGGACTTTCTGTGAAAATTGCAGCGTAAAAACACGATGTGATCCCGTTGCGGTCTTTTCTGCCGTGCTTTTTGGCTGCGGCTCGCTACGTTGGCCCTTAGCCGAAAAGTGTTTTCTGGGTTCGCAATATTAATGGCCTATCTTCAGGATATCAGATCAGTGGAGGTCCGACTCTGTTCACACTGCTCCGTACATCTGTACACCACTGATGACGTGGTGCTTTGTACACAATGAGGAAGCCACAGTGTTAGTCTGGGCTTGGTGGCTACTTCAAAAAGCTGATTGATGTTGGTGCCAAGAGTAAGAACTCTACCGATCTGACATCAAAGGCCTATTGTATGGATATGAATTAACACTGTAATCCCAGAACGTGAATGTATATTTTGTATATTATACAGCCATTGTCACGCTTTCTAATACATAAATCCTATTGTGTAACACTATCCTACATGATTGTATGTCTATTAGAGGTCATACATTATACTTTATACATACATTACATTCTGTAACTTTCATTAATTGCTGGCAACAAAAATTGGGTTTCGTTTTAATGTTGCAATAAGCGAAACTCTCCGGAATCGCTTCCCCTTTAACATAATGTCAGTGCCATCTTCCTCTTTTGTTAACCTGATTCTATGTAATATAAGAAGTGCTTACATTAAAAAAATGCTTGTTGGTTAAAAAATATTTGTGTTTACTTCACTATTTTTGTCTTCTGTATAACTTCTTGCATTTTCGGTTTGAGATGACATACAATTCTGTCTTATAAGATCTTCTTTCAAAAATGTACAGAGTACAGCCCCCCAAACCTACAGGGGCATATTTATTAATCCATTTATGCCAGCGGTTGAAATTTTTGAGTTGTGCGCTATGAGGCTGCCATTCCAATAACGAAACTCTAGGCATAAACAGGTTAAGATCTGTGTTCCTTTTTTGCTGTAAATTGTGCTCTTTTTGTGGCCTTCTTCAGGCCCTGCGTTTTATTTCTGATACAGTTACACCTTTTTCCAGTTGTTATGCTGCATCCCCCCCTCCCGCTGTCCCTTCCTGTTTGCCGGTCCTATCCTAAGCAAAAGCGACAACTTGTCGACAAGCCCTTCCTATATATGTGACAACACAGACAAGACAAACAACAACAAAGGGAGGTCAGCTAGCCAAGGGTCTGCGGTAACAGTCGAGCAACGCAGTACAGAATAAAAATCCAAGAGAATAATCAAAGGGTAAGCCAGAGGTCAAGTAACCTAACAGCAAGAGAAATGCCAACATGCACAAGGCAATAGCAAGCACCAATGTGAATGTGAGAAAACAATAAATAGGAAGGAAGAACCCGCCACAGACCTGATAGGAAGATAGGATGTCAATCACACAGGCAAGACTAACATTAACTATTAGAGGGGTAGAAGGAAACCAAGGTGAAGGGGATGAGTGTGGTGGTAAATCAATTACAGAGGTAAAGGAATTGGACAGAGAAACCAAAATCCTAAGCAAGAAATCCAAACTAATCACGCCTCTTGCACCGCAGTGTGTGAGCGGAAGGCGCAAAAGTTCGAATGGGTGCGGACATAACACTCTGTCACTGAGCCTCATAATAGATTGGCAGTTCCTGGTCTGTAGAGATCACTTCTCAGCAGTAATTCTATTATAATCATCATAGACAGGATGTGAAAAACTGAAGGCAAATGGGTTTCTTTCTAGGTGCCTTCTGAAAGGCAAATAACAGAACTGCTGTCTATACATCCTATTATATGTTCACAGTTTGTAAGATATTTGGCATGCATGCTATTTGGCTTTGTCTCATATTCTATACAGTTTATTATACTGTTGACTGGATAATCCAGGAGTGTATTATGTAGAGTTAAAGGGGTGCAGTCAGTGGCGTAACTAGGAATGGCGGGGCCCCGTGGCGGACTTTTGACATGGCCCCCCCCCAACCGACACCGACGCCGAAGACCTTGACCGACCCCCTCCTCCGCACTCTATTATGTCCCTTAGTAAGCCCTGCACACAGTATTATGTCCCATAGTGGCCCCTGCACACAGTATTATGTCCATTAGTGGCCCCTGCACACAGTATTATGTCCATTAGTGGCCCCTGCACCGCAGCGGTAGAGGCTGTCAACGGGCCCCCTAATGGCCCGGACCCTGTGGCAGCCGCCTCCGCTGCCTCTATGGTAGTTACGCCCCTGGGTGCAGTGATGTCAGCATGTTGCACTACTCACGGGACAAGTAAGATTGTTTAGGTAGGGTCTTTCCTGTAGTGCCATCTAAACTGTCCAACTGTCCCAGATTCAGCAGGATAGTCATGGATTTTAGGTGCTGTCCTGGGTGTCTGAAGGACTGCCCAAATTTGAAACCTGTCAGCAGACAGATTTGAAAAAAAGGAGCCTCCTAAATAATAATGTGTGGGGGCCACATAGGGACATTATATCACATGGGGGCTACAATTGGTACATTATATTGTATGTTGGGTCAATGTATGGTGGACCAATTGAGCAAGACCAATGGGGCATTGGCCAAGTTGGACGCATAGCTTTTGATATGTAAACTGTATCTCTTTTAGTCCTCTAATTTATTTATTTATTTATTTTTTTTTTTGGGGGGGAGGTTGAGGGGGATATATGTAGAACACATAGAATCCCTTTAAACAACAATCTCAGTTCTTTATATTTTAGCCCTTTACAATATTCTGTTTTCTATGTGGTTTTATGGATGACTTACATTTTCTTGCTTATATTGTGGTTTTCCTGCAAAATAATGGACACATCATTCTTGCGGTCTGTTACTAGTTGCGCCTTATTGTGTTCAGATTTTTTTTTATTTGGAAATTCATCAGATTTTCTAGAATTAGCTCAACACATAACATAAATAGGGCTAATATCGCAAAAACTATTGTCATGGAAAATGGCGGATCGGACAATGAATACCCCTCTAGAAGTATGTAAGCTTTAGCAAATACTGTATATGGATATCCTTTGTCACCTTGTATTTGTCATATATTTGATAACTTTTTATACATACGTACTTCAAATATTGTATGTTTGGAATTTGCTTATGTAAGCAGAATTAGACGTAGACTGTATGAATTCTTACCTTTACTTGACTCAAGTGTTACATCAATTTGTAAGAGGTGCCAACAGGCAAATTCTGGCACTGGAATGGTGGCCAAATGGCTGTTCAACACACCACTACTCTAACCTGCCCTCCTGGGGCTGCTGCCAGACATTGACCCTATAAGTCAACTGGATTCCCACAGTACATGAGCCCTTCTGCTCCACAATCCAACAGCCTTTTATGTCCCCACAGAGCTGACTGCGCATGCATGAAATTTAAATCCAGAAGAAACCATTGGAAGAAGACATTGCCAGAGAGGCATGCCAGAAGAAGACAGAGGCGGTGCTGGAGAGTTTTCTTGCAGCACAGGCGACGCCCCCAAAGCTGTTTGAGTGCAGGGGACCTCCCGCAGTGCTGCGAGAAAACTCATTTGTATACCTAATAGAGATGAGCGAACAGTGTTCTATCGAACTCATGTTCGATCGGATATTAGGCTGTTCGGCATGTTCGAATCGAATCGAACACCGCGTGGTAAAGTGCGCCATTACTCGATTCCCCTCCCACCTTCCCTGGCGCCTTTTTTGCTCCAATAACAGCGCAGGGTAGGTGGGACAGGAACTACGACACCGGTGACGTTGAAAAAAGTAGGCAAAACCCATTGGCTGCCGAAAACATGTGACCTCTAATTTAAAAGAACAGCGCCGCCCAGGTTCGCGTCATTCTGAGCTTGCAATTCACCGAGGACGGAGGTTTCCGTCCAGCTAGCTAGGGCTTAGATTCTGGGTAGGCAGGGACAGGCTAGGATAGGAAGGAGAAGACAACCAACAGCTCTTGTAAGAGCTAAATTCCAGGGAGAAGCTTGTCAGTGTAACGTGGCACTGACGGGCTCAATCGCCGCAACCCAGCTTTCCCAGGATCCTGAATGGAATACACTGTCAGTGTATTCCCGTATACCCGATATATACCCCGATACCCGTTCCAACGGTGTGCCCCCCCACCTTCACCCCAGAAATACCCTGCAAGTCCCCTAGCAATAGAATTGGGGCTATATACACCCACAATTTTTACTACTGGTATACAGTGCCATTGTCTGACTGGGAATTCAAAGAATATATTGGGAATACAAATACCCTCATTTCTTGCTACTGCCATATAGTGCCAGTTTCTGACTGGTAATTCAAAGAATATATTGGGGTTACGTGCACCCACAATTTTTACTACTGGTATACAGTGCCATTGTCTGACTGGGAATTCAAAGAATATATTGGGAATACAAATACCCTCATTTCTTGCTACTGCCATATAGTGCCAGTGTCTGACTGGGAATTCAAAGAATATATTGGGGTTACGTGCACCCACAATTTTTACTACTGGTATACAGTGCCATTGTCTGACTGGGAATTCAAAGAATATATTGGGAATACAAATACCCTCATTTCTTGCTACTGCCATATAGTGCCAGTGTCTGACTGGGAATTCAAAGAATATATTGGGGTTACGTGCACCCACAATTTTTACTACTGGTATACAGTGCCATTGTCTGACTGGGAATTCAAAGAATATATTGGGAATACAAATACCCTCATTTCTTGCTACTGCCATATAGTGCCAGTGTCTGACTGGTAATTCAAAGAATATATTGGGGTTACGTGCACCCACAATTTTTACTACTGGTATACAGTGCCATTGTCTGACTGGGAATTCAAAGAATATATTGGGAATACAAATACCCTCATTTCTTGCTACTGCCATATAGTGCCAGTGTCTGACTGGGAATTCAAAGAATATATTGGGGTTACGTGCACCCACAATTTTTACTACTGGTATACAGTGCCATTGTCTGACTGGGAATTCAAAGAATATATTGGGGTTATAAATACCCTCATTTCTTGCTACTGCCATATAGTGCCAGTTTCTGACTGGTAATTCAAAGAATATATTGGGGTTACGTGCACCCACAATTTTTACTACTGGTATACAGTGCCATTGTCTGACTGGGAATTCAAAGAGTATATTGGGAATACAAATACCCTCATTTCTTGCTACTGCCATATAGTGCCAGTTTCTGACTGGTAATTCAAAGAATATATTGGGGTTACGTGCACCCACAATTTTTACTACTGGTATACAGTGCCATTGTCTGACTGGGAATTCAAAGAATATATTGGGAATACAAATACCCTCATTTCTTGCTACTGCCATATAGTGCCAGTGTCTGACTGGGAATTCAAAGAATATATTGGGGTTACGTGCACCCACAATTTTTACTACTGGTATACAGTGCCATTGTCTGACTGGGAATTCAAAGAGTATATTGGGAATACAAATACCCTCATTTCTTGCTACTGCCATATAGTGCCAGTTTCTGACTGGTAATTCAAAGAATATATTGGGGTTACGTGCACCCACAATTTTTACTACTGGTATACAGTGCCATTGTCTGACTGGGAATTCAAAGAGTATATTGGGAATACAAATACCCTCATTTCTTGCTACTGCCATATAGTGCCAGTTTCTGACTGGTAATTCAAAGAATATATTGGGGTTACGTGCACCCACAATTTTTACTACTGGTATACAGTGCCATTGTCTGACTGGGAATTCAAAGAATATATTGGGGTTATAAATACCCTCATTTCTTGCTACTGCCATATAGTGCCAGTTTCTGACTGGTAATTCAAAGAATATATTGGGGTTACGTGCACCCACAATTTTTACTACTGGTATACAGTGCCATTGTCTGACTGGGAATTCAAAGAATATATTGGGAATACAAATACCCTCATTTCTTGCTACTGCCATATAGTGCCAGTGTCTGACTGGGAATTCAAAGAATATATTGGGGTTACGTGCACCCACAATTTTTACTACTGGTATACAGTGCCATTGTCTGACTGGGAATTCAAAGAATATATTGGGAATACAAATACCCTCATTTCTTGCTACTGCCATATAGTGCCAGTGTCTGACTGGTAATTCAAAGAATATATTGGGGTTACGTGCACCCACAATTTTTACTACTGGTATACAGTGCCATTGTCTGACTGGGAATTCAAAGAATATATTGGGGTTATAAATACCCTCATTTCTTGCTACTGCCATATAGTGCCAGTTTCTGACTGGTAATTCAAAGAATATATTGGGGTTACGTGCACCCACAATTTTTACTACTGGTATACAGTGCCATTGTCTGACTGGGAATTCAAAGAATATATTGGGGTTATAAATACCCTCATTTCTTGCTACTGCCATATAGTGCCAGTTTCTGACTGGTAATTCAAAGAATATATTGGGGTTACGTGCACCCACAATTTTTACTACTGGTATACAGTGCCATTGTCTGACTGGGAATTCAAAGAGTATATTGGGAATACAAATACCCTCATTTCTTGCTACTGCCATATAGTGCCAGTTTCTGACTGGTAATTCAAAGAATATATTGGGGTTACGTGCACCCACAATTTTTACTACTGGTATACAGTGCCATTGTCTGACTGGGAATTCAAAGAATATATTGGGGTTATAAATACCCTCATTTCTTGCTACTGCCATATAGTGCCAGTTTCTGACTGGTAATTCAAAGAATATATTGGGGTTACGTGCACCCACAATTTTTACTACTGGTATACAGTGCCATTGTCTGACTGGGAATTCAAAGAGTATATTGGGAATACAAATACCCTCATTTCTTGCTACTGCCATATAGTGCCAGTGTCTGACTGGGAATTCAAAGAATATATTGGGGTTACGTGCACCCACAATTTTTACTACTGGTATACAGTGCCAATTTCTAACTAGGAATTCAAAATGCGCAAGGCTCCCGGAAAGGGACGTGGACGAGGCCGTGGGCGAGGTCGGGGGAATGGTTCTGGGGAGCAAGGTAGCAGTGAAGCCACAGGACGTCCCGTGCCTACTCCTGTGGGGCAGCAAGCATTGCGCCACTCCACAGTGCCAGGGTTGCTTGCCACATTAACTAAACTGCAGGGTACAAACCTTAGTAGGCCCGAGAACCAGGAACAGGTCTTGCAATGGCTGTCAGAGAACGCTTACAGCACATTGTCCAGCAGCCAGTCAGACTCTGCCTCCTCTCCTCCTATTACCCAACAGTCTTGTCTTCCTTCCTCCCAAAATTCCGAAGCTTTACAGAACAATAACCCAAACTGTCCCTGCTCCCCAGAGCTGTTCTCCGCTCCTTTCATTGTCCCTCAACCTGCCTCTCCACGTCACGATTCCACGAACCTAACAGAGGAGCATCTGTGTCCAGATGCTCAAACACTAGAGTCTCCTCCATCTCCGTTCGATTTGGTGGTGGATGACCAGCAACCCACCCTCATCGACGATGATGTGACGCAGTTGCCGTCAGGGCATCCAGTTGACCGGCGCATTGTGCAGGAGGAGGAGATGAGACAGGAGTTGGAAGAGGAAGTGGTGGATGATGAGGACACTGACCCGACCTGGACAGGGGGGATGTCAAGCGGGGAAAGTAGTGTGGATGTTGAGGCAGGTGCAGCACCAAAAAGGGTAGCTAGAGGCAGAGGCAGAGGTCAGCAGCTTAGGCGAAGCCAGGCCACACCCGGAATCTCCCAAGATGTTCCAGTTCGTACCCAGCCCCGAAAAACTCCCACCTCGAGGGCACGTTTCTCGAAGGTGTGGAGTTTTTTCAAGGAATGCGCCGAGGACAGATATAGTGTTGTCTGCACAATTTGCCTCTCGAAATTGATTAGGGGCTCTGAGAAGAGCAACCTGTCCACCACTTCAATGCGCCGTCATTTGGAATCCAAGCACTGGAATCAGTGGCAGGCAGCAACGGCAGGACAAAGGCCGCCTGCCGTTCACGCCACTGCCACTGCCTCTGCCACTGCCTCTGCCTCTGCCACTGCCACTGCTGACTGTGCTGGCGATGCACTCCAGAGGACGAGCCAGGACACCACTTCATCTGCCTCCGCCACTTTGTTGACTTCTACCTCATCCTCCCCTGGTCCTGTCTTATCTCCTTCTCCTGCACCATCAAAGGCACCATCAGGCGTTTCTTTACAACAACCCACCATCTCTCAGACATTGGAGCGGCGGCAGAAATACACTGCTAACCACCCACACGCGCAAGCCTTGAACGCCAACATCGCTAAACTGCTGGCCCAGGAGATGTTGGCGTTCCGGCTTGTTGAAACTCCCGCCTTCCTGGACCTGATGGCAACTGCGGCACCTCGCTATGCCGTCCCTAGCCGTCACTACTTCTCCCGGTGTGCCGTCCCCGCCTTGCACCAGCACGTGTCACTCAACATCAGGCGGGCCCTTAGTTCCGCGCTTTGCACAAAGGTCCACTTGACCACCGACGCGTGGACAAGTGCATGCGGACAGGGACGCTACATTTCACTGACGGCACACTGGGTGAATGTAGTTGAGGCTGGGACTGCTTCCCAAACTGGCCCGGTGTACCTCGTCTCCCCGCCTAACATTCCTGGCAGGGACACGAGAAGAACACCCCCCTCCTCCTCCTCCTCTACCGCCTCCTCCTCCGCCACCCGCCTCCTCCTCCGCTGTTAGATTGACCCCAGCTACGAGTTGGAAACGTTGCAGCACTGGCGTTGGTAGACGTCAGCAGGCTGTGCTGAAGCTGATCAGCTTGGGGGACAGACAGCACACTGCCTCCGAGGTGAGGGATGCCCTCCTCGATGAGACGGCAATATGGTTTGAGCCGCTGCACCTGGGCCCAGGCATGGTCGTTTGTGATAACGGCCGGAACCTGGTAGCAGCTCTGGAGCTTGCCGGACTCCAACATGTTCCATGCCTGGCCCACGTCTTCAACCTAGTGGTGCAACGTTTCCTAAAGAGCTACCCCAATGTTCCAGAGCTACTGGTGAAAGTGCGGCGCATGTGCGCCCACTTTCGCAAGTCGACAGTAGCCGCTGCTAGCTTAAAATCTCTCCAGCAACGCCTGCATGTGCCACAACACCGGCTTTTGTGCGACGTCCCCACACGCTGGAACTCAACGTTTCAGATGTTGAATAGAGTGGTTGAGCAGCAGAGACCTTTGATGGAATACCTGCTACAAAACCCTAGGGTGCCACAAAGTCAGCTGCCTCAGTTTCACATCCATGAGTGGCCATGGATGAGAGACCTTTGTGACATCCTACGGGTCTTTGAGGAGTCCACAAGGAGGGTGAGCTCTGAGGATGCGATGGTGAGCCTTACAATCCCGCTCTTGTGTGTTCTGAGAGAATCCCTGATTGACATCAGGGATAACTCAGATCACACAGAGGAGTTAGGGATAGCATCCGATCCGTCACAGCTGGAGAGTAGGTCCACACATCTGTCCGCTTCACTGCGTTTAATGGAGGAGGAGGAGGAGGAGGAGGAGGAAGAAGAGTTGTCCGATGATGTGATGGTGATACAGGAGGCTTCCGGGCAACTTCGAATCGTCCCATTGTTGCAGCGCGGATGGGTAGACATGGAGGATGAGGAGGAAATGGAGATTGAACTTTCCGGTGGGGCCAGAGGAGTCATGCCAACTAACACTGTGGCAGACATGGCTGAGTTCATGTTGGGGTGCTTTACAACCGACAAGCGTATTGTCAAAATCATGGAGGACAACCAGTACTGGATCTTTGCTATCCTTGACCCCCGGTATAAAAACAACATCTCGTCTTTTATTCCGGTAGAGGGGAGGGCCAATCGCATCAATGCTTGCCACAGGCAATTGGTGCAGAATATGATGGAGATGTTTCCAGCATGTGACGTTGGCGGCAGGGAGGGCAGTTCCTCCAGTAGGCAACCAAGTTCTCACCGGTCCACACAAACGAGGGGCACACTGTCTAAGGTCTGGGACACCTTGATGGCACCCCCTCGCCAAAGTGCCGCCACGGAGGGTCCTAGTGTCACCAGGCGTGAGAAGTATAGGCGCATGTTGCGGGAATACCTTTCCGACCACAGCCCTGTCCTCTCCGACCCCTCTGCGCCCTACACGTATTGGGTGTCGAAGTTGGACCTGTGGCTTGAACTTGCCCTATATGCCTTGGAGGTGCTGTCCTGTCCTGCCGCCAGCGTCCTATCTGAGAGGGTGTTCAGTGCAGCCGGTGGCATCATCACTGACAAGCGCACCCGTCTGTCAGCTGAGAGTGCCGACCGGCTCACTTTGATAAAAATGAACCACCACTGGGTAGAGCCGTCATTTTTGTGCCCACCTGTGTAAAGCACCCCAACATGAAACTCCATGTCTGTACTCAACCTCTCCAATTCCTCCGCATCCTCATACTCATCCACCATAAGCGTTGCACAATTCTGCTAATACTAGGCTCCCTCCAACATGATTTCCCCCAACTCTGCTGGTTAGAGGCTCCCTCCACCCTGATTTCCACCAACTCTGCTGGTTAGAGGCTCCCTCCACCCTGCTTTCCCACAACTCTGCTGGTTAGAGGCTCCTTCCACCATGAATTTGCCCAAACTGGGCTGTTTAGAGGCTCCCTCCACCATGAATTGGTCCAAACTGGGCTGTTTAGAGGCTCCCTCCACCATGAATTTGCCCAAACTGGGCTGTTTAGAGGCTCCCTCCACCATGAATTGGTCCAAACTGGGTTTTTTAGAGGCTCCCTCCACCATTAATTGGTCCAAACTGGGCTGGCTAGAGGCTCCCTCCACCATGAATTTGCCCAAACTGGGCTGTTTAGAGGCTCCCTCCACCATGAATTTGCCCAAACTGGGCTGGTTAGAGGCTCCCTCCACCATGAATTGGTCCAAACTGGGTTTTTTAGAGGCTCCCTCCACCATTAATTGGTCCAAACTGGGCTGGTTAGAGGCTCCCTCCACCATGAATTTGCCCAAACTGGGCTGTTTAGAGGCTCCCTCCACCATGAATTTGCCCAAACTGGGCTGGTTAGAGGCTCCCTCCACCATGAATTGGTCCAAACGGGTTTTTAGAGGCTCCCTTCACCATGAATTGGTCCAAACTTGGCTGTTTAGAGGCTCCCTCCACCATGAATTGGTCCAAACTTGGCTGTTTAGAGGCTCCCTCCACCATGAATTGGTCCAAACTGGGTTTTTTAGAGGCTCCCTCCACCATGAATTTGCCCAAACTGGGCTGTTTAGAGGCTCCCTCCACCATGAATTTGCCCAAACTGGGCTGGTTAGAGGCTCCCTCCACCATGAATTGGTCCAAACGGGTTTTTAGAGGCTCCCTTCACCATGAATTGGTCCAAACTTGGCTGGTTAGAGGCTCCCTCCACCATTAATTGGTCCAAACTGGGCTGGTTAGAGGCTCCCTCCACCATGAATTGGTCCAAACTGGGGTTTTTAGAGGCTCCCTCCACCATGAATTGGTCCAAACTTGGCTGTTTAGAGGCTCCCTCCACCATTAATTGGTCCAAACTGGGCTGGTTAGAGGCTCCCTCCACCATTAATTGGTCCAAACTGGGCTGGTTAGAGGCTCCCTCCACCATTAATTGGTCCAAACTGGGCTGGTTAGAGGCTCCCTCCACCATGAATTTGCCCAAACTGGGCTGTTTAGAGGCTCCCTCCACCATGAATTTGCCCAAACTGGGCTGTTTAGAGGCTCCCTCCACCATGAATTGGTCCAAACTGGGTTTTTTAGAGGCTCCCTCCACCATGAATTGGTCCAAACTGGGCTGGTTAGAGGCTCCCTCCACCATGAATTGGTCCAAACTGGGGTGGTTAGAGGCTCCCTCCACCATTAATTGGTCCAAACTGGGCTGGTTAGAGGCTCCCTCCACCATGAATTGGTCCAAACGGGTTTTTAGAGGCTCCCTTCACCATGAATTGGTCCAAACGTGGCTGTTTAGAGGCTCCCTCCACCATGAATTGGTCCAAACTTGGCTGTTTAGAGGCTCCCTCCACCATGAATTGGTCCAAACTGGGTTTTTTAGAGGCTCCCTCCACCATGAATTTGCCCAAACTGGGCTGTTTAGAGGCTCCCTCCACCATGAATTTGCCCAAACTGGGCTGGTTAGAGGCTCCCTCCACCATGAATTGGTCCAAACTGGGGTTTTTAGAGGCTCCCTCCACCATGAATTGGTCCAAACTTGGCTGTTTAGAGGCTCCCTCCACCATGAATTGGTCCAAACTGGGTTGGTTAGAGGCTCCCTCCACCATTAATTGGTCCAAACTGGGCTGGTTAGAGGCTCCCTCCACCATTAATTGGTCCAAACTGGGCTGGTTAGAGGCTCCCTCCACCATGAATTTGCCCAAACTGGGCTGGTTAGAGGCTCCCTCCACCATGAATTGGTCCAAACTGGGGTGGTTAGAGGCTCCCTCCACCATTAATTGGTCCAAACTGGGCTGGTTAGAGGCTCCCTCCACCATTAATTGGTCCAAACTGGGCTGGTTAGAGGCTCCCTCCACCATTAATTGGTCCAAACTGGGCTGGTTAGAGGCTCCCTCCACCATGAATTTGCCCAAACTGGGCTGTTTAGAGGCTCCCTCCACCATGAATTTGCCCAAACTGGGCTGGTTAGAGGCTCCCTCCACCATGAATTGGTCCAAACGGGTTTTTAGAGGCTCCCTTCACCATGAATTGGTCCAAACTTGGCTGTTTAGAGGCTCCCTCCACCATGAATTGGTCCAAACTTGGCTGTTTAGAGGCTCCCTCCACCATGAATTGGTCCAAACTGGGTTTTTTAGAGGCTCCCTCCACCATGAATTTGCCCAAACTGGGCTGTTTAGAGGCTCCCTCCACCATGAATTTGCCCAAACTGGGCTGGTTAGAGGCTCCCTCCACCATGAATTGGTCCAAACTGGGGTTTTTAGAGGCTCCCTCCACCATGAATTGGTCCAAACTTGGCTGTTTAGAGGCTCCCTCCACCATGAATTGGTCCAAACTGGGGTGGTTAGAGGCTCCCTCCACCATTAATTGGTCCAAACTGGGCTGGTTAGAGGCTCCCTCCACCATTAATTGGTCCAAACTGGGCTGGTTAGAGGCTCCCTCCACCATGAATTTGCCCAAACTGGGCTGTTTAGAGGCTCCCTCCACCATGAATTTGCCCAAACTGGGCTGTTTAGAGGCTCCCTCCACCATGAATTGGTCCAAACTGGGTTTTTTAGAGGCTCCCTCCACCATGAATTGGTCCAAACTGGGCTGGTTAGAGGCTCCCTCCACCATGAATTGGTCCAAACTGGGGTGGTTAGAGGCTCCCTCCACCATTAATTGGTCCAAACTGGGCTGGTTAGAGGCTCCCTCCACCATTAATTGGTCCAAACTGGGCTGGTTAGAGGCTCCCTCCACCATGAATTTGCCCAAACTGGGCTGTTTAGAGGCTCCCTCCACCATGAATTTGCCCAAACTGGGCTGGTTAGAGGCTCCCTCCACCATGAATTGGTCCAAACTGGGGTTTTTAGAGGCTCCCTCCACCATGAATTGGTCCAAACTTGGCTGTTTAGAGGCTCCCTCCACCATGAATTGGTCCAAACTGGGGTGGTTAGAGGCTCCCTCCACCATTAATTGGTCCAAACTGGGCTGGTTAGAGGCTCCCTCCACCATTAATTGGTCCAAACTGGGCTGGTTAGAGGCTCCCTCCACCATGAATTTGCCCAAACTGGGCTGGTTAGAGGCTCCCTCCACCATGAATTGGTCCAAACTGGGGTGGTTAGAGGCTCCCTCCACCATTAATTGGTCCAAACTGGGCTGGTTAGAGGCTCCCTCCACCATTAATTGGTCCAAACTGGGCTGGTTAGAGGCTCCCTCCACCATTAATTGGTCCAAACTGGGCTGGTTAGAGGCTCCCTCCACCATGAATTTGCCCAAACTGGGCTGTTTAGAGGCTCCCTCCACCATGAATTTGCCCAAACTGGGCTGGTTAGAGGCTCCCTCCACCATGAATTTGCCCAAACTGGGCTGGTTAGAGGCTCCCTCCACCATGAATTGGTCCAAACTGGGGTTTTTAGAGGCTCCCTCCACCATGAATTGGTCCAAACTTGGCTGTTTAGAGGCTCCCTCCACCATGAATTGGTCCAAACTGGGGTGGTTAGAGGCTCCCTCCACCATTAATTGGTCCAAACTGGGCTGGTTAGAGGCTCCCTCCACCATTAATTGGTCCAAACTGGGCTGGTTAGAGGCTCCCTCCACCATGAATTTGCCCAAACTGGGCTGTTTAGAGGCTCCCTTCACCATGAATTTGCCCAAACTGGGCTGTTTAGAGGCTCCCTCCACCATGAATTGGTCCAAACTGGGTTTTTTAGAGGCTCCCTCCACCATGAATTGGTCCAAACTGGGCTGGTTAGAGGCTCCCTCCACCATGAATTGGTCCAAACTGGGGTGGTTAGAGGCTCCCTCCACCATTAATTGGTCCAAACTGGGCTGGTTAGAGGCTCCCTCCACCATTAATTGGTCCAAACTGGGCTGGTTAGAGGCTCCCTCCACCATGAATTTGCCCAAACTGGGCTGTTTAGAGGCTCCCTCCACCATGAATTTGCCCAAACTGGGCTGGTTAGAGGCTCCCTCCACCATGAATTGGTCCAAACTGGGGTTTTTAGAGGCTCCCTCCACCATGAATTGGTCCAAACTTGGCTGTTTAGAGGCTCCCTCCACCATGAATTGGTCCAAACTGGGGTGGTTAGAGGCTCCCTCCACCATTAATTGGTCCAAACTGGGCTGGTTAGAGGCTCCCTCCACCATTAATTGGTCCAAACTGGGCTGGTTAGAGGCTCCCTCCACCATGAATTTGCCCAAACTCTGCTGGTTAGAGGCTCCCTCCACCATGAATTGGTCCAAACTGGGGTGGTTAGAGGCTCCCTCCACCATTAATTGGTCCAAACTGGGCTGGTTAGAGGCTCCCTCCACCATTAATTGGTCCAAACTGGGCTGGTTAGAGGCTCCCTCCACCATTAATTGGTCCAAACTGGGCTGGTTAGAGGCTCCCTCCACCATGAATTTGCCCAAACTGGGCTGTTTAGAGGCTCCCTCCACCATGAATTTGCCCAAACTGGGCTGGTTAGAGGCTCCCTCCACCATGAATTGGTCCAAACGGGTTTTTAGAGGCTCCCTTCACCATGAATTGGTCCAAACTTGGCTGTTTAGAGGCTCCCTCCACCATGAATTGGTCCAAACTTGGCTGTTTAGAGGCTCCCTCCACCATGAATTGGTCCAAACTGGGTTTTTTAGAGGCTCCCTCCACCATGAATTTGCCCAAACTGGGCTGTTTAGAGGCTCCCTCCACCATGAATTTGCCCAAACTGGGCTGGTTAGAGGCTCCCTCCACCATGAATTGGTCCAAACTGGGGTTTTTAGAGGCTCCCTCCACCATGAATTGGTCCAAACTTGGCTGTTTAGAGGCTCCCTCCACCATGAATTGGTCCAAACTGGGGTGGTTAGAGGCTCCCTCCACCATTAATTGGTCCAAACTGGGCTGGTTAGAGGCTCCCTCCACCATGAATTTGCCCAAACTGGGCTGTTTAGAGGCTCCCTCCACCATGAATTTGCCCAAACTGGGCTGGTTAGAGGCTCCCTCCACCATGAATTGGTCCAAACGGGTTTTTAGAGGCTCCCTTCACCATGAATTGGTCCAAACTTGGCTGTTTAGAGGCTCCCTCCACCATGAATTGGTCCAAACTTGGCTGTTTAGAGGCTCCCTCCACCATGAATTGGTCCAAACTGGGTTTTTTAGAGGCTCCCTCCACCATGAATTTGCCCAAACTGGGCTGTTTAGAGGCTCCCTCCACCATGAATTTGCCCAAACTGGGCTGGTTAGAGGCTCCCTCCACCATGAATTGGTCCAAACTGGGGTTTTTAGAGGCTCCCTCCACCATGAATTGGTCCAAACTTGGCTGTTTAGAGGCTCCCTCCACCATGAATTGGTCCAAACTGGGGTGGTTAGAGGCTCCCTCCACCATTAATTGGTCCAAACTGGGCTGGTTAGAGGCTCCCTCCACCATTAATTGGTCCAAACTGGGCTGGTTAGAGGCTCCCTCCACCATGAATTTGCCCAAACTGGGCTGTTTAGAGCCTCCCTCCACCATGAATTTGCCCAAACTGGGCTGTTTAGAGGCTCCCTCCACCATGAATTGGTCCAAACTGGGTTTTTTAGAGGCTCCCTCCACCATGAATTGGTCCAAACTGGGCTGGTTAGAGGCTCCCTCCACCATGAATTGGTCCAAACTGGGGTGGTTAGAGGCTCCCTCCACCATTAATTGGTCCAAACTGGGCTGGTTAGAGGCTCCCTCCACCATTAATTGGTCCAAACTGGGCTGGTTAGAGGCTCCCTCCACCATTAATTGGTCCAAACTGGGCTGGTTAGAGGCTCCCTCCACCATGAATTTGCCCAAACTGGGCTGTTTAGAGGCTCCCTCCACCATGAATTTGCCCAAACTGGGCTGGTTAGAGGCTCCCTCCACCATGAATTGGTCCAAACTGGGGTTTTTAGAGGCTCCCTCCACCATGAATTTGCCCAAACTGGGCTGGTTAGAGGCTCCCTTCACCATGAATTGGTCCAAACTGGGTTTTTTAGAGGCTCCCTCCACCATGAATTGGTCCAAACTGGGCTGGTTAGAGGCTCCCTCCACCATGAATTGGTCCAAACTGGGGTGGTTAGAGGCTCCCTCCACCATTAATTGGTCCAAACTGGGCTGGTTAGAGGCTCCCTCCACCATGAATTGGTCCAAACGGGTTTTTAGAGGCTCCCTTCACCATGAATTGGTCCAAACTTGGCTGTTTAGAGGCTCCCTCCACCATGAATTGGTCCAAACTTGGCTGTTTAGAGGCTCCCTCCACCATGAATTGGTCCAAACTGGGTTTTTTAGAGGCTCCCTCCACCATGAATTTGCCCAAACTGGGCTGTTTAGAGGCTCCCTCCACCATGAATTTGCCCAAACTGGGCTGGTTAGAGGCTCCCTCCACCATGAATTGGTCCAAACTGGGGTTTTTAGAGGCTCCCTCCACCATGAATTGGTCCAAACTTGGCTGTTTAGAGGCTCCCTCCACCATGAATTGGTCCAAACTGGGGTGGTTAGAGGCTCCCTCCACCATTAATTGGTCCAAACTGGGCTGGTTAGAGGCTCCCTCCACCATTAATTGGTCCAAACTGGGCTGGTTAGAGGCTCCCTCCACCATGAATTTGCCCAAACTGGGCTGGTTAGAGGCTCCCTCCACCATGAATTGGTCCAAACTGGGGTGGTTAGAGGCTCCCTCCACCATTAATTGGTCCAAACTGGGCTGGTTAGAGGCTCCCTCCACCATTAATTGGTCCAAACTGGGCTGGTTAGAGGCTCCCTCCACCATTAATTGGTCCAAACTGGGCTGGTTAGAGGCTCCCTCCACCATGAATTTGCCCAAACTGGGCTGTTTAGAAGCTCCCTCCACCATGAATTTGCCCAAACTGGGCTGGTTAGAGGCTCCCTCCACCATGAATTGGTCCAAACGGGTTTTTAGAGGCTCCCTTCACCATGAATTGGTCCAAACTTGGCTGTTTAGAGGCTCCCTCCACCATGAATTGGTCCAAACTTGGCTGTTTAGAGGCTCCCTCCACCATGAATTGGTCCAAGCTGGGTTTTTTAGAGGCTCCCTACCACCATGAATTTGCCCAAACTGGGCTGGTTAGAGGCTCCCTCCACCATGAATTGGTCCAAACTGGGGTTTTTAGAGGCTCCCTCCACCATGAATTGGTCCAAACTGGCTGTTTAGAGGCTCCCTCCACCATGAATTGGTCCAAACTGGGGTGGTTAGAGGCTCCCTCCACCATTAATTGGTCCAAACTAGGGCTGGTTAGAGGCTCCCGCCACCATTAATTGGTCCAAACTGGCTGGTTAGAGGCTCCCTCCACCATGAATTTGCCCAAACTGGGCTGTTTAGAGGCTCCCTCCACCATGAATTTGCCCAAACTGGGCTGTTTAGAGGCTCCCTCCACCATGAATTGGGTCCAAACTGGGTTTTTTAA